>NW_008619551.1:0-8261 GCF_000691845.1 Merops nubicus | reverse complement strand
CCCTCCCAACCCAAAGCATTCTGTGGTAACTAAAAGCATGACAAAGGTCCCTGTCCAGGTCAGCTTATCAAGTAAATCACTTGGAACAGCAAGAATATTTTTGTCCCAAGTTTAACAAGGCTGCAGCACCCAAAGGGAAGATGTTTGTTACTGATCACATCTAAATCACATCTATGAACCTAGGCCTCAGCCAGGCAGAAACTACTCTCCCAAATTAATCCCCTGCACAAAATAAATCTGTCTGGGCTTTGTATCAGGACCAAAGATCCCAACTGCAGCCTGTACTCACACGTCCAGTCCCTGTGGCCCTCCCCTAGCTCCTGCTGTTCATACTAATGAAGTCATTAAGAGCAGCAGCACTGAGGCAGACGTGCCAATAACGCAGAAGGTGAAACATTCTGGGGGCTCTTTGGTAATTTAATTAAGGGCTGTTATTGGAAATCTGAGTTTACAATCTGCATCTTCAGAAAAGGGTGATTTTATGAATCTGACTGGAAATTAATAGCAGTAGGCAAAGGACCCAGAGAATGATCAGAAAACTGATCACAGGAACAAAAAGGTCCTGGTTTTATTGCAGCAGGGTGAGTGTGGCTGTTGGAAGGATGAATAATGACAGTGCCTGAGATGCACACGAGGAACAAAAGGCCAAACAACCAAACCCTGCATGTTGTTCTTCATTCCTGGAGTCTGTGTCCAGCTCTGCAGCCCCCAGCACAAGGACATGGAGCTGTTGAATCAGAGGAGAGCCACAGCAATGCTGGGAGGGCTGGAGCAGCTCTGCTGTGAGGACAGGCTGAGGAGTTGGGGCTGTTCAGCCTGGAGAAGAGGAGGCTCTGGGGGGACCTTAGAGAGACCTTCCAGTGCCTGAGAGGGGCTACAGGAGAGCAGGGGAGGGGCTGTTCGCAAGGGTTTGGAGGGACAGGATGAGGGGGAATGGCTTTAAGCTAGAAAAGGGCAGATTTAGTGAATGCTGGCTCCCACCAGCAGCCAGAAGGACCATTTTGCACAAAGGAAATACCCCAGGTCCCATAGCCTAGAGATTAACTGGCTTTAAACCCAAAAAAAAGCTGACTGGCAACTTAAAGAAAATATGATCAACATAATAATATCAGTAAACCTCATAGAATGCTTTGGGTTGGAAGGGACCTCTAAAGGCCACTCAGTTCAACCCCCCTGCAGCAAGCAGGGACATCCCCATCTAGAGCAGGTTGCTCAGAGATCCATCAAGCCTGACCTTGAATGTCTCCAGGGATGGGGCCTCCACCACCTCCCTGTGCAGCCTGTTCCAGTGTTTCACCACCCTCACAGTGAAGAACTTCCTAATGTCTCATCTAAATCTCCACTGCTCTAGTTTCAAACCATTGCCCCTCACCCTGGCACTCCATGCCCTTGGAACCACTCTTCTTCCTAATATCTCATCTAAATCTCCACTGCTCTAATTTCAAACCATTGCCCCTCATCCTGGCACTCCATGCCCTTGGAACCAATCCTTCCCCAGCTTTCCTGTAGGTCCCCTTCAGATACTGGAAGGCCACCAGAAGGTCTCCCCAGAGCCTTTTCTTCTCCAGGCTGAACAATCCCAACTCTCTCAGCCTGGCTTCATAGGAAAGGTGCTCTCACCTGGACCTGCTCAACAAGTCCATGTCCTTCCTGTGCTGAGGGCTCCAGAGGTGGACACAGGACTCCAGGTGAGGTCTCAGAGCAGAGCAGAGGTGCAGGATCACCTCTCTCCATCTGCTGGCCACAGTTCCTTTGATGCAGCCCAGGATGCCACTGGCTTCATGGCTGTGAGGGAACATGGGCTGTGAGGGCACATGTCCAGCTTTTCATCCACCAATGCCCCAGGTCCTTTTCTCACCCAGTTTCAATGCACCTGGAGTGACACCTTCTTTGTCATGACACTGCAAGAAAATTAACAAGAAAACCATCATCTGAACAGGTTTTGTCTGGCTGTGGTTTCAGCTCTTAATCTTTTAGCAAAATATTTTATTATAGGATGAAATGAAGCAAGCCCAACTCACTGTCAACTCAAGTCAGCAAGAATCTTCCTTGGGGAGAGAATTTAACTTGAACACATCTCAGGCAAATGAGGATAAAATGAGAGTACAGAAGGATGAAGTCCAACTGAGCTGCTGCTTCAAGGAAATTTCTTTCCCAGAAGTGCTTCCTCCCCCCAAACACTCCCTTAGCACTTGCAGTTTTCAAACCCCATTCATTTCAGAATTTGGAATAGGTTGGAGCAGTCTTGTTTTGGGAGAAGAGAGCCAGAGACACATCATGGGATGGTTTCTCAAGAAGAAATTGCAGGAGAAAAGCTAAAGAGTTATGGTGCCATCACTACAAACAGCAATACTCCAGAAGATTCAGAGGACAGTGATATCCACAGCTACACAGCAGAGCTGTGTCCACGAGTGCTCTGACCTGACCATGATGCTGCAAACATTGTTTGATGCTCCAAAATTTCATCTGTCTTTGGCTGGGGGCTAGGAGAGAGTCTCAAGAACAACCCCTCTTGTGTTCTGCCATAGCAAATGTCTCAGCTCAGAGCAGCAGGACTCCAGGTCCACGTGCTCCTCAGCTGTAGCTTCTCATTCCTACACCCACCTCCACCTCTTTGAAGGAACCTTGAACAAAGCAACAGAAAGGAACTAACCTCTGCTTTCCAAAGAGAGCTGAGTTGCTGTGAGCTTGTGGTTTAGCAGCTGGAAGAAAGCAAACAGGCAACAGCACATTCTGTTTCATTTTTAATCCCCAAACCCAAGAGTGATGTGAAAGAACTGGCACCCTGGGAGAAATCTGCCCCATCTTAGCCCTGTGGGCACCAGGGTACAGGCTGTGTAAAGCAGTGGGAAACAAGGAGTAAATCAGGATTTAGTAAATGCATATAATCACCTCTGAGAGCTTCCATGTCATTAAACTCCAACACAGAAAACTGAAGGAGGTTTTTTCCTCCTGAAATCCAACACATCAAGAGTTGGATAAATACATAATGAGAGGAAAAGGCAAAAATAAAGCTGAACAACTCCCACCACCCCCACACAAAAGTGGGAGTGGAGTTCAGGACCAACTCTTCCACCCTCAGTGAGCACTTACACCAGATTCAGGGGATCATGTAACAGAGCTAGAGGCAGAGCCCACAGGTTCCTGCACCTGAAATGTTTTCCAAACTCTTCTTAGGTCATCCCAAGAACAAATTCTCTTCTGAGGTCCTGATACAATCATGCTCCATCACTACTAGATCAGCCACCCTCTTGAAGATGGTAATTAAACAGGTTTGAAATTAATTGTCCTTAACAGCCACATCAGGTATTTCCTTAATTGGGTCTAAACTGAGTATTTATGTCAAGTGGTTTCACAGAATCACAGAACCCCAGCATGGTGGGGTGGAAAGTGACCTCTGGAGATCATCTCATCCCACCCCCTGCTCCAGCAGCTCACCCCCAGCAGGGTGCCCAGGGTCACAGCCAGGAGGGTTTGGGATCTCTCCAGAGCAGGAGACTCCACAGCCTCTCTGGGCAGCTGCTCCAGGCTCCAACACCCTCACCCCAAAGAAGTTTCTCCTCCTGCTCAGGTGGCACCTCCTGGGTTCCAGTTGGTGCCCGTTGCCCCTTGGCCTGGGGCTGGGCACCACTGAGCAGAGTCTGGCCCCAGCCTCTTGCCCCCCGGGGCCCTTGAGCTCTTGCTCAGCACTGCTCAGATCCCCTCTGAGGCTTCTCTTCTCCAGCTCAGCAGCCCCAGGGCTCTCAGCCTGGCCTGGCACAGAGATGCTCCAGTTTCAAACAGTTTGTTCTGAATTCTTGCATATCCATGTTTTTACCACCTATGGATAATTAACCATACAATATAAACCCCACAATTCATGAACAATTAATCAAACCACATTTTATATTTGAGACCAGCAGGAATTTGACTGTGACATCCACACAACAAGCTTCAAATACAGACACAGAGAAGTCCCCATCCTACAACCCCACAACTGTTACTGTGGCTCTCTAGTCCCTGGCAACCCTGCTTGGTGTGTCAGGACCCAAAGTAACAACAACAAAGAAGAATTTAATTCAAATCCAGAATAAAATTTTTACATCAGATGTTTTTTTTTCCTGGCCAGACACCCACTACCACAAGTGGTATGAAAATTTATGAATTTAAAAGCTCCTGCTAGTGAAATGAGCAACAAAATTCCTGTTGTCTGCAAATAGAGCAGCTCGAGCTCAGCTATAACAGCAAATATAGATATCCAAAATATTACTCAGAAAAAGTGTGACACCAATTTGGTGCTGGCAGGGATGAGAAACACCAACTCCTTACACTCTACCTTGATGTTTTTCAGGGGCTAGTGCAGCAGCAGCACCTTCCAGAGCCACGTCCTCCTCTCGTGCCACAAAGGCCCCACCAAGCAGCACATCAGCCAGGGTGGAGAGCAGGGATTGGTTTCATTTTGTGGGACACAACACCAGATCTCAGACACAACAAGGGAAGATTGATGGTGCAAGTAAAGGGTTGAGGAGGTGCTGAAGGTGTTCAAATGCCTCTGGAGGTCAGAGGTGCTCTCGAGGACTAAGTGCCAGGCTAGGCCAGGTTGCTTAGGCTGCTCATCCTCAGCTTGTGACTCTTGCCAAGGATGCAGATCCCACCAGTGCTGTGGGCCCTGGCCCAGCACTTCACCACCCTCCTCAGGAAAAAGATGATTTCTTTGTCTCCAGTCAGAATGTCTCCTTACTGCAACACACACCACCACCACTGCTGCTTGTCCTGGCACTGTGCACCTCCACGAAGAATCTTCTGCCTTCACTAAACCCTCCTCCTGCCAGGGAAGCACCACCACCAGATCCTCACCTTCAGCTTCCTCCTCCTCCTCCTCCCCAGGCCAGACAAACCCACCTTCTACCACTTCTCCTGGTGTGCTCCAGCCTCCTGACTGTCTTGGTGGCCTCCACCAAACTCAGGTCACTTTGTTGAGCTCTCTCTTGTCCTGGCAACCCAGAAGAGGAGAGAGGATCCAGCTGTGGCCAAGCAGAGGGACTACTCAGCTCCCTCCAGCAGGCCTTCACTGCTGCAAAGAGGGAGCTGTCAGCTCACAGGCAACTTGCTGTCCACCAGGTCCTCAGGCTCTTCTCTGGAGGGGGATCTTCTCTCTTTTTCATAGCCAACACTCAGGAGATTCCTCCTGGGCCATGAGTCCATCTTACCAAGGTCCCTCTGACTGGCAGCTCTGTCCTCCAGTACATCATCCACTCCTTCCAACTTGCTGTCACCCACAAACTCAACATGAGTTCATTGGCCCCATCCACCTGGGTCACCAATCAGCTCCACCACCCCCTCAGATACACCCTCTGGATCTGTGTGTGGCCATTTTACCTCAGCAGTCACCTTCTGGAGCCTCCACCACCCCAAACACTCCCTCTTCTACCAGGCATGCAGAGTAAGAAGGAAAATCTAAATTAAATGATGGTTTCATACCATTTCTGTGCAACTGAAACTGGATTCCTCTTGCTGTTCATCCAGAAGTAATTATTTTGGGTTTCACAGGATAGCTCAGTTGGAAAGGACCTCAAAAAGATCCTCTGGTCCAACCCCTCATGGGAAAGGGAGCCTAGATGAGAGAGACTGATTTCCAATCCTAAGAACACTCCTGAGATGTTAATCCTGCTCCAGCCACTTCAGCAATCTAAAAGCTAATACTCAATCTTCAAAACTTCAAGATCCCTTCCAACCCAACCATTCTATGATTAAAATAACTCTGTCACTAGGTCCTTTAGTTTGTTTCTACTCAGCTTTAAAAATGAAGAAAGGGACAAAGTATTTTCATGGCTAAAACAACAAACAGCATAAACAGCAAGAAGTCTCACTGTGTTGGCTACAGATTTTCTTCTCCCTCTGACAGTCTGATGCCAAAAGTTCTGTAAGGTCTTTCAACCATCACAAACTCTCACTCTGGCTGGAAGATGCAGTCCCAGTCTCTCCTCAGTGAAGTGAAACCTTGAGGTACACGTTGAGATGTTTCTTAAGCTGTTTAAGATGTTTGCTTTGCTCCCTGGTGGAATAGGTGACAAAACAACACCACGAGTAACCAGGGCACAGGTCAGGTTTTTTAGAAGGCAAGCTGGGGCTTCCTGATTCTTCCAGCACCTGGGAAACCAAAGCCTTGCAGGTTCCAAGTTACAAACACTGCTTTTCAGCCTTAATCTCTTTGTCAACTGAAACTGTCACTGAAATATTCTCTTGCAACAGAAATGTACAACAAAGGTGTAAGAGCAGAAACACTCCAACAGAGAGAAGATTCACCTGGCCTCCTACCTACCTGCACACCCTCAGCTCAGGAGAGCAGCAGCACGATGTCAAGGACAAGGGCAACTTGCCTCAAAACTCCTACCCAAGTCCAGGCTCTGGGGTGGAAGCAGGGCTGACCTGCTGACCAGCTCCACTCCCCTGTCTCCAACTTAGTTAGGTACCCCCACCTAATTAAAACCATCCCTCATGACCCACTCACCTCATTTTGAGAAGATTCTCAGGTCTACAAGACACATGCACAACTTGGAGAGCACCCAGCAGCTCAGACACTGCCCCAGAGAAGGACAAATCTCTATAAAAACCTCAAGACACAAAAGAATCAGCATCAACCCACCACTTTTGGATTAGGGCCTCGACTCAAGACAACCCTGCTGGATCCACAAGTGGTGATACCTTTCCTCTTAACGTTCTCCTTGCTTTCTCTCCTCTTCTGTCTTACTTCCTAACTCTCTCCTACTCATTTTTTGATTAAGATTATTAAGTGATGACACATTTGCAAGTAGGGAAATGAGTGTTTGACCACCTGCTTTTAGCCACAGTGCTTACTGATTGTCTTTAGGAAGAGCCAATAAAGAGTTTTGTGTTGTTTTCTGACTCCCTGTCGTGGCTCCACCACCTCTGTGGCCCTGCCACGCAGGGACAGCCCTTTTCAGGGGATCACCTCCCTCCTCACCCACCAAGCAGGGCAAGAAACAACTCTAGCCAACAGGTTGGCTCAGCTCCACCTGGAATTCCCAGAGCTGAGCCCTGGTTGTCAGAGCAGCAGTTTAACCCTGGAGCAAAACAAACACAGAGAAGGAAGCAACGGCCAACGTAAACCACCAAAACTGGACACCCAAAAAGGAGCCCAACCAACTGGTGAGGAACACCATGAAGTGAGTTCACTGCTCAGTAACATCACACACCACTTAGAACTGTGAAGTGGACTGTGAAATTTGTGAATCAGCATTCAAAGAAACTTCATTTCTAGTTAAATATAACAAGACCATCCCTCCTGTGGGAAATAAACCTTCCTGGAAAGACACAGTGAAGGTCCTTCAGCAGAAGGCTTTTGGAAACTGAATTAAGCCTGCACTGAGTTCCCACGTTCACACACCCATCGAGGCCCCATTTGCCTGTAGCATGTTGGATTTATTCACATGATTGTTCCCATTCTTTGTTTTAGGCTCTCTTATTGTTCCAAGTAAGACTTTAACTCGTGGCTCTTCCCAGGAAACGTGCAGAAACTGCTACAGCATCTACCACTGGTTGCTGTTGGACTGTTGCACCTCTGAGCTCCTTCAGACCTCAGGGTGAAGCTCTGGAGTGATCACCACCTTGTAGTTTTCATTCTAGGTTGTCCATTTATATCTTTCCTAAGAGCTGGGGACGTGACACCCATAAACCCCTCCAGACCCAAGCATTCAACATCAGCTTTTCCAGTACCCTGCACAAAGACACCTCCCGTGAGTCTGCAACAGTCAGAACAAGCTACAAGCCCTTGGCACTTAAGGAAACCACCATGAGAACAGCAGGACAGTTAAGACCAGGTGGCAGAAAGGTGCAAGACAAGAAGGAAGCTTCCCAAGGCTCTCAAGTTCAGGAAGATACTGACTGCAGAACACAGGGGGACACCCGTGACCTCCAGAGATCTCTTGCCCGTCTCCAACACTGCTAAAAACACAGCAAAGTGCTCACACCCACGTTTGAGCCCTTTTTGGGGCACCAATGGCTCCGTGGGGCCACCCCAGCCCTCCCTGGCTCCCCAGGAGGGTTAGCGACTGCACAGACCCCTCTCCAAGACAGAATAACTAACGGAAACAGGAGGATTCCACACACCTCCCGCTCCCAGGAGGAGAGGAGGAATTAGGGCAGTGTCAGCCACACTTCTCCCCGGGGACAAAGCGGGGGATGCAGTGCTGAGGCCGGGCACAGCCGGGACGGGGGAACTCGGGCTCAGCTCAGCCCCCTTTATGCTGAAGCAGAAGAAC
>NW_008619550.1:25900-26831 GCF_000691845.1 Merops nubicus | reverse complement strand
ATATGGTGGCCCTGCAGCTGAGCAGTGTCCCAGTGCCAGAGATAAAACAGGAATGAGTTGTGGAGGTGACAAGGGGCTCTCTCCAGTCACAACACCTGCCTGGAGGTTCTCTGGCTTCAGTACCAAAGACCCTTGTAATCCTTCTGATGGTGAAAGAGTGCAGGAGCTGAGCTGGCAATAAGTTGCTCTTCATGGAAAGTGGAATTGATGCTGATAACTCAGTTCTTTATGGAGCAAATTCCCAGTTTCACATGCAAAACGTGACTCATCTGGATGAGACTGTTCAAGAGGTTTTCTGGTCCACTGCACTTGCTGTGCTTTCCCATCTTGGGTAGCATTTTGTACTATAATTACACTCCTTTTTTTGCCCACGCTACATGCCGTGGATTCTCAGGGGTTCACCCATTCATCAACCATACTGGCTAGATCTTGCTCCTTGGGCTCTTGGGTAGCTGTGATATTGATACTGCCCTTTATTTAACCACAACTGTTGCCTCAGTGCAGACAGACAGCTATGCCCATAGGTGAGCAGTGGCAAAACAAAGAGCTTTGGCAGGTCCACCATTGCCTGGCTAACATCAAGTATCCAACATGGGAACTGGCTGATGGCAGCCTGCAGCCAGCAAACCACAACGTGGCCTAGGAAGAACTGGCCTTCCAGTATCTTAGGGGGGGCTACAAGAAAGCTGGGGAGGGACTTTTTAGGATATTGGGCAGTGACAGGACTGGGGGGAATAGGGCAAAGCTGGAAGTGGGCAGATTCAGGCTGGATGTGAGGAAGAAGTTCTTCCCCATGAGAGTGGTGAGACCCTGGAATGGGTTGCCCAGGGAGGTGGTTGAGGCCCCATCTCTGGGGGTCTTTAAGGCCAGGCTGGAGGAGGCTCTGGGCAGCCTGATCTAGTGGGAGGTGTCCCTGCTCATGGCAGAGGGG
>NW_008619550.1:0-25868 GCF_000691845.1 Merops nubicus | reverse complement strand
GGGTCTTTAAGGCCAGGCTGGATGAGGCTCTGGGCAGCCTGATCTAGTGGGAGGTGTCCCTGCTCATGGCAGAGGGGCTGGAACTGGGGGATCCTTGTGGTCCCTTCCAGCCCTGACAGATTCTGATTCTGTTTTTACAGTGGACTTAGTTGTGTTGGCTTAATGGTTGAACTTACTTGATGATCTTGGAGGTGTCTTCCAACCTAAAGGATTCTATGAAGAGCTCTGCTCATGGTGGCAGGACACCAGCTATGGTGACTGAACCCTCAGCTGGGTAAATAGCCCAAGGTCTGAAAATTTCCAGGCAAGCTGGACCACCTGAGACTACTGAGAGAAGTCAGAAGGAGCTGTCTGTGTCTCTGCTTTTTGCTCCCATCTTCTTTTTTTCAGGATTTGCTTATTTGCTGGAAATTTTATGCTGTTCATCACTGACCTGGCTGTTCCCTTTGAACCAGTCTCACTGAAGGGACCTCCTGATAGATCCAACCATTAAAAATTGAGATGTCTCTGGGATTGCACTGTTAATCTTTATGAACAGTTCAAAAGTTTCAGCACAGGTCCCCCGAAATCTTTAAATTGCAGTTCTCATGCCCACTGAACAATGATGCATCATTAACTCAGTCACTGTGCCCAAACCACACCTAGAGCAAAATAACTGAGTGAAAGATAGGCTTGTAATGTGCCCCTAAAGCCAGTACATTCCTGTCTGAATTTCACGTCTGCTCCACTGTCTGATGGAGGAAATGAATTCCTCAGCCACTGCCCCTGCTCTGCTCCAGCCACCCACACCTACAGCCACGTTTTTCAGACATGAGGGGCTTGAGGTGCCTTATTTCTGGGAAGTGCAGCTCATCTGCCTGGGGGAAACTTGTTTTCTCTGAAAAAAAATCTCAGGTTGGACAACCAAAAATGGATCTTCTAGTCATGCCTGTAAATCTGAGCTAAACCCTGGGTGTTGCTACCCAACATTTTCCAAGATGCTATCAACCGATGGGGCGGTGCACATGCAGGGGCTCCAAAATAGCTCAGCTCATATCACAGAGGAAGTTTTGTTCAAATTCCTTTGAGATTATGTACTTCGAAGGCAAAACGTCTTCGAGCCTTGTGCAGAATATAAATCCCCACATGCCCTTTAACTACTGACAAATACTGTGCAGCAGACATCCTTGGTATTCACTCATAGTGAAGTTTCTTTAGTGAGAACAACATTCTCCGGGACTGTAAAAGGAATCACTCGACTGACAGATTAGAAATTGGAGGAAATTAGAGGCTGAGGCACTGCTGCTGAAAAAAAATCACAAGGCTGGAATAGCTCTGCGCATTGTGTCAATGTAGTCAGTTAACTGGAAGGAAGAATCCAATTTATTTTGAGGCCCAACATGATGAATAAGTCATTTCCCTGGGTGGAAGCAAGAAGAGCTCCTTGAAACACATTGGACAATTCAAAGAGAGCCTCTTTGCATTGAGGAGAAAATGTGGGGGGAAAAAAAAGGAAAAGGAATAAAAAAAAGGTTCAGTTTTGAGAGTTATTTTCTTCTTTTATCTTTACACTTAGAAGCTTGTAAGTCAGAATCCTTTGATTCCTCTCCCATCAAGAAAGGTATCTGTGCTAAAAGGAAACGGGCCTGAATTACTTCTTTCAGTGTAGGGCTTTTGCATTTTGATTCAAGAGCCACTTAGAACATTATTCTGTGAATAGTGCCTCCTAACATGCACATGGTGGATCTGAGAGAGAAAATTTCCTTCATGAATCTTCAGAGATTGGCCATTTGCTTGCTAAAACTTACTAGAAAGAAGTAGCTTTTAACCCTTTCTTCTTGTTTCAGGACTTCTGGATTTAAACACCACTGCTCTAAATCTGCTGATAAAAAGGGCTGCAGAGGAGAATGAGGCACAATCCTGCATTTCCAGGGCTGTGAGAAACAGTGTCCTATTCAAACACCATGTACTCGGTGCTGACCCAGAGTAGGAGTAAGGATTTCAGCACCCCACTGAGCATTACATGGGATTTGTCACTCACCGTGTTGCCCCAAGGAGGGTGACAGTGTCTATACACTCTCTACAACTTGTCTTGCATCTTGCAGATGGAGGGAAGTGGCCTGGCCCAAATGTCCAAACACTGTTGAACATTAAGGAGTTTTAGACCTGGATCCAGATGGGTCATATACCTGAGGGTTGGGGCACTAGTCATTTGGATCAGCATAGAGGTCAGTTTATCCAAGATGTTAGCAGTGAAGAAAGTCCAGCAGCTCCTGGGGGCCAAAGCTTGGGAGCAGAGTTAGATCTGCTCAAAGGATGAGTCACTGAAGGGGAGAATGCTGCAAACCCTGACCCATCAGAGAGCAACACACCAGAAAGGAATATTGAGAACATCAAGAGGAAATGGCTTCGAGTTGCACCAGAGAAGGTTTTGATTGGATATTAGGAAGAATTTCTTCCCTGAGAGAGTGGTCAGGCACTGGAAGGAGCTGCCCAGGGAGGTGGTGGAGTCCCCATCCCTGGAGGGGTTAAAAAAATTAGTAGATGTAATACTTGGGGCTATGGTCTAGTTTTTAGGGAGATTTTGGGAAGAAGGTTGGACTTGATCATCCTAAAGGTCCTTTCCAAACAGAGTGATTCTATGATTCTATGATTCTATGACTGGGATTCAAGCAACTCCTGCCTTCTCCAGCCCCTTAGTATCATACCTACACAGCACAGTGCAACCCTGCAGGGCATGAGCTTCCTACACGAGGTGGCTGCTGGCACAGCACTGTAACCTGGTCAGTCCTTGTTGATGCTGGTTGTCCAGGGGAGAGCACTGTGCTGGCCCAGCAGAGCCAGCTGCTCATGCACAACACGCCTCAGAGGTGATTTGAATTACCTGCTCTTTTTCATGCCACAGAAATTATCCAGACTAGCTTTTTAATGCGATTGCTGCTGTGTGTTTCCCGTCATGCCTGGAATTATCACAGCAACCAGAAGTGCTGTGAGGACCAGAGTATGCAGGAATCATGGCAGAGCCTGTCTGTTGAAACTCAGAAAGCTTCCCCTGCACGGGGATTTCAGCACCTCTGCAGCTTTAGCCTGTTTCACACACGTGAAAAGGAAACCCTGTGAAGGACCCAGGGCTGGACCTACAAGGCCAATCCTCCAGTGCTGATGAATGTTTCCTGGTCTACAGCCTTCCCACCACCCCTGCCTTGAAGTCCGAGCTTCAAGTTGAGTGAACACCCAGCTTGGCAACCTCAGGCTGCACAGGCAATTTCACTTGGCCACACTCAAGGGTGTTTTCATCAGATCCATGTAATGCTTAAAAATGCATTTTCTTCAAAGTGGGCCAGGTCTCTTTAAAAATCAAGCTGCATTCTCAGTGATGCTCCTCACTTGTGGTCCTACAAACGGGAGGAAGAGCTGGTTTTAGATGCATAGTTTATTCTTTTCTCCACTTTTTTTGTCCTTCAGATACACCAGTATTCAATTTATTGATGTATTATATAATGTAACCTCAGCTTCAGGCATTATCTGTCCTCTTTCTATTTTTAACAGCCAACCTAATCTTTATATGTTATTTCCTGAGCTAAAGGCTCGAGCCTCTTCGCTGTTATATCTGTGAGCATTTTGCAATCTGCACTTGAAAGATAAAGCCATTAACCCAAGTCCAGATGATTTCATGATTAACATAGAAGAATTATGGGTGATGCATCACATTGCATCTCACATTACAGATAGGGGAACGTTTTTCTCCATAACAGAGTTAAACGCTTGTGTTCAGCACATCAGCCCTGATGGCAGCTCGCAGCAGTACCAAAGGATTCTATATAGGCATGAATATTTTTAAGCATTAGTACCAGCAATCTTTTTGGATGAAACATGCTTTTCTGCACAAACGGCGTATGCTACAGGCTCTTGCTACACGGAGCAGATTAAACTCCAAAGCAATGACTTGCTCTGGAGGTCTCATGTAACTGGTTGCAAAATATCATCAGTTCTAAGAATAATATATGATAATGTACTAATACAAAAGAGATTGCTGTCAAGAATATGTAACACAGCCCTGGACGGCCATCAGATGGATAAAGAAGAATTAATCACCACTTGGCAGTTGATTAGGATCCAATAATAGTCTGTAAACTCATAATGGGGGCATATTTTTGTCTTTTTTTTTTGAATGCCACGTGCTACAATATGGACTGGCCCTTACAGAGGTGTGGGGATGCTGTAAGGAACGATTCAATGACCTAGCAAATGCTCCCCCCAAACCTGAGTGACTAGAAAGGTTAGATACAGAAAGCTGAGAATGAAGTTAGGAAGTTCTTCAACAGTTCATTAAAAGCCCTAAAAGCCACAAATTCTCAGTGAAGAAAGAGACCACTTGCAGAAACACTCTTTTATTTCACTGACATAAAGGATCCTGAGACTAGAGATGAAGTACTATGTTAGTGATGGATAAAGGAGAACTAGTGACAAGTGTCCACTGCAGGATGGATAAAGGAGAACTAGTGACAAGTGTCTACTGCAGGATCTACTTATATATTTTTTAAATGCTAAAGGAAGTGGGAGACAAAGCAGTGCTAGGGACAGAAGACAGAAACATGTTCAGGTTTCAAAAGCATCTTCAGAATCAAACTATTGAAAAGCCATTACATCATTGAAACAAATTTTTAGGAAGCAAACCAACTAAAACTTTTTTTTTTTTTTCCTCTAGAAAAATATGTCAAAGTTTTCAGGTGCAATTTTTGATCTAATAACCCAAGAGGTGCTGCAGGAATAATATTTACCTAGGACACATAAGACCAATGGAAAGTCCCAGAAAAAGACAAAGAATTCCTGACCCACTTGGTCATTAGGCCATCCCTTTGTGTTTGGAGAAAAAAATTGTTAAAGCTCTTAAATTCCTCCTGCTGCATAATAGGAAGTTATTCAACTTATTCTTACTGCAGTAAAATGTACTCCAGGAGAGATTGCTGTCTATGGCTGAGGCAATAGAGGTGATGAGTTCCTGCAGTGATGAACCGGAAAAATCTAGTGGTAAGTTTTTAATAACATGCAGAGCACACGTGGGACCAGTATGGAAAAATGGGGTGGGATTCCCCTCACGTTATGAGAGGTGTCTGCAGAGGAGGTGTCTCTGTGCTCCAAAGGGTCAATGGAGATCTGGTCAGTACTGTTGGTGGAGTCTGGAGGGTAACTCAGTCTTCTCTGGAATGGACTCTCACCTTCTCCACATGAATTGCTCCCTGGGTCACACAGTTTGGATAAATCATCCCTGTGTGGAAGATGAGGACACTGTGGACTGGGAGCAAAGACCACCACAGAGACACCTTTGTGGATGGAAATTCCAGAGAGGTGCTGCCACTGCCACTGCCACAGTGCCTCTAGTACTGGTGCCCATGTCTCCAAAGGATGCTGGACAGTGGCCTGCACACAGGTGAGAGAAAGGGAAAAAAAAGTCTGTAGCATCAGAATAAATGTGCTCATTCTAGGGAGGGGCTTGAGAAAGCTCATTTATTTAG
Source organism: Merops nubicus (assembly GCF_000691845.1). Classification (NCBI taxonomy): domain Eukaryota; kingdom Metazoa; phylum Chordata; class Aves; order Coraciiformes; family Meropidae; genus Merops; species Merops nubicus. Next base: position 20,373 of record NW_008619550.1, on the reverse strand, counting down.
CTTCTTGTAGATGAAGACTGATTTGATCACAAAGGATTGATTCCCCCACTAGCAAGTATTGTGGGAAAACCACTTTTCAAGAAAGGACTCATGCCTGAAAGCTGAAATAAGAGAAATTCAAATGAGGAGGAGGCAGAAATGTTAATTAATTGCTGAGCACATGCGGTTTAGATGGTTCCAGCAGAAGCAGTTCCAGTAAAGGCAACGTAAAGCCACAGTCAGCACAAATAAACATAATACAGTTACAAAGGCACACCACCCAAAGAGAAAAGAATGTGTGTGGGGTGGAGGCAGAGAGGATTGGGAAAAGTGAATTCTTTAGGGCAACTGGGCAGTCTCATTGCTGCCATCACATCACAACGTTGTCATCTGATCATGCAGAGCAAGATCAAAAGCTGAATGCAGAGAGAGATGAGTGACCCTCCTCCTTCTCTGGGCAGGGCAGGGCAAGGTGTATCATGTAGGTCTGAACCAGCTTTGTTCCATTTAGGCTTCTCTAATTGCATCCCATTTAATTTCCCATTTATCAACAAATTTCGCGGCCAAGTTAGTGGAAGTTATACTCTTAGAAGTGTCCTGTTTGGGGGAGTGTGGGGGGAAATGGATTTATTTTCAATACAGAACAGTGTTTCTCTCTGACATTACAGGAATATTTACAGGGGACACCTGTAAGAGTCGTGGCATTGAGACCTCTTGCACAGTGTTCATGCTCACGTCATCAACATGCACCAATGTGTAAAAAAAGAGCCAGAATTACTCTACTTTTAAGGCTGGCACTGTCAGAAGCAGGCATCGAGCTGAACTTTTGGAAACACCATCTGTTTATGTCTCTAGTTGAGTCATGGAAACATTTTTAATTCGCTGTATTGCTTTATCCTAGTGGCTCCACTATCCAATAGAACATCAAGGAGAAGCTGCAGAGCAGGACATACTGCTCCTCAGTCCCCGTGGTCCTGCTCTGACAAGGAGCCTGTCAGTGGCTTTCTGACTCCCTGACTCACATTTTGATTGCCCAGTAGTTCAGTATGAGACCTGGAGAGGAACTTCACCAAAACCCTCCCTGAGTCCAGCAATTGTTCTCTAGGCAAACAATGCACTTTTCAGGGAGTCACTGCAGGTTTTTGGTGCATAATAAGGGAAAGACAATAATTTATGATCAGAACTATCCCTTTTGTCTGCATGATGTCAGGATTTTCCAGCAATATTTACAGCAGAAGAACGTGTATATTTTCTCTGTGGTTTTTGTTGTCACGTTATGTACATCCAAAATATGAATAGGCTGTGGGAGAAAAGGAGAGACGTGTGAGTGCAGCAGAGACTGCTGAAGGATGAAAGTTTGAAACTGGTAGAGCCAGTGGAGGCAGGCATGGGAGCGTCTCATATCCACCACCTACCTCCCCTCTGAAACATCCCAGTGCATTCAAAGAAGGCTGCTACATCAGTGAACAAGACTCAACTCTCATTCTCCTGAGAACATCAAGTTTGGTTTTGGTTTGGTTTGGTTTGGTTTTCTTTTTTTCAGTTATTAAAAACTCCAAACTTTCTAGTCCAGCCTTCTCAATTCTATTTGGAGACTTCATTCCCATGCTGGAGAATTTCTTTTCTCTTCTGAGCAAGCACAGAGCTGGCAGAGCCTGGTCCAAACCTCCCCTCCTGCTGCAGATGTGGAGGGTGGAAGAGCTGGAAAGGAGAGACTGGAGTAGGATGAACCTTGGCACTTCCTACCAGGTGAAGAGGCACTTGGGGGCTGCTGTCTGGGGCAGGCTGGACTGCTGCCAGATTGCAGCCGACTTCTTGAGGCACGTTTTGCTGAGCTGCCAAGTAAAATCTTGTTGAGGCATAGGGATCTGAGTCCAGGAGAGAGCCTCGTCTGCAGGAATAACTCCTCAGGCAGCAGGGTTTGGGATCTCCAGGCCTGCTGCCCATCTGTTAGATAGGGACAACTCCCCCAGAGAGCAAGCAGAGGCAGCTCCCAGGAGCAGAGGCATGTGGAGCTCCAGGTTTACATGTTCCTACAGTAGCACCAAGCGGCCCAGCTCAGCATCTCCCCACAGTCAGGTAATCCTGCCCACGAGTGGGGAGGCTGCTGGGAGCAGCGTTATTACCCAGCTATGCTGGCTGCTGTAGCCAGGAGGTAAGGTGCAGCTGCATGAGTTCAGTCAGAAGGTATGATTAAGTCACTGGGCTTGATGAGAAATGAACCCAGCCGTGGGGAGTGAGTCACCACTGCGAATGAAACGTATCTGACCAAGTGAGAGACAGCAGGTCGCTGCCTCTGCAGCCCAGGTCTCTGGTGGGGTAGTACCTGAGAGAAAGGTGAACTGAAGCTCAGCAATCAGGAGAAAGTGCAGCTACCAGAGACCAATAGCTCTGAGAAAATGTCCCCTCATTTAAGTTAACTTTAACTCCAGGTCCACAACTGGCTCTCTTCTTTAGCAACCACACTGGAACCAAAGAAAGAGTCTCATAGTCTATCCAAAAACTGGCAAGGGTGATTCACCAATGGCTTAAAGCTCTCAGTTTCTTCATATCCTGAAGAGACATTGCACTGTACTCACAAGCTGCATGATGCTGTTGAACCTCCACCATTGGTTTTGTGGTTACGGCTATAATGATTAACTGGAGAGGTGCCTCAGCCAGAGGTGTGGCCTTCTTCCATCATTTAACACAAGAGTCTCAGCTTTCTCTGGCTCATAGGTTAAAGTACTGGGCAAGCAACATGCCGTAGGCCTGGCTGTGTTTGGCTTTTGCTGCCAGTCTGGGGTTTAAGGGGCAGCAAATTCAATGTGTTCATAATCTTGTGGTTAAGAACAACAGCATTGTGAGCAACACGCTGGGAAACCATTACTTAACTTCAAGATTATGAGTTGTTTCTACAAAAGTCCCATTCAGCCAGAGGAAAAAAATGGGATCACCTGCGACAGCCCTTTCTATTTTTGTGTAAAAGCCAGGGATTTCTGGCAAGAGCTTATCAACCTTAGTTTTTGCTCATTTCCAGTGTTTTCAAGCTTTGATTTTTAACTTCCAGCCACTGGAAATTTGAACCGCACAGTCATCGGCTCTACTGAGTCACCAGCCCCACCAATCAACATCTTAAAAAGACCAAGATCTGGAGTTTGCTGGCAGCTGAACCTCCTCACATGGAAGATGTCACTGGAAAGTGCATCATAGTTATTTAAAAAAGAAATCTTTGAAAAGTCTTTTGAAAGTCTACCCCAGCAGTGTTGATTCGAAACAACTGACGTTGGTCGCAGTTTCAAAGACTCATGACACAAGATCTTAATAGCTTTGGGATCCCTCCAGCATTGTTGGGCAACTAATTCAGCATAATATTATAAAAACTTGCATATGCTTATGTGTGAGTACTTTGGCACAAGAATCAAATCCCTGACCACGCTGCACCCTCGACAGATCCAATCCCTACAGGAGCTTGAGGGCCACATGGGCAGCAGAATCCCAGAGCAGAAGAATGGTCCTATATGAAAGACCTCCCAAAGACCTGAAGGTCAAGTGAAATTGTACAGCAGAGTGTGTGTAATAGCTGAAAGAAAGAGTTTACAGAAGAAAAAGGGGAAATAAAAAAAAAAAGGAGACCAGTCCACTGAAAACAAGCTCAGTAGCATTGAAGAAACTTCAGTTTGTTCCCTTTTTTGGTTGATATTATTTTTCATAGGGTGAACTCATAGCAGTTTGACAAATAAAAGCCTCACTGCTGGAGTGATGACCATCTGTCTGCCCCTCCCTGCCCTCTGCTCCCTCTGTTTTTCCATTAGCATTGGCGCCTTCAGGGCCTCTTAAAATAAAAAAGAGAGGCAAATAAGTTGCATAACCACAGCGGGCAGGACATGGTCGGCAGGAGCCTTCAGAAGCACATCCAGAGGCATCCCCCTGGCACGTCTGCTAGGTGGATACATGGGAAGGACTCACTTTGTGGGCACAGTGATAGCATCTACCTCTTCTGTGCCACTTCCCTCTAGGCCTCAGTGGGTTTTTTTTTTAAGGTGTGAGGTGATAACAATATTTCTTCTGAGTGAACCTGAGGCAGCAACTTGTGTGAGGTCACCTGGTGAAGCAGATGGCAGCAGGTTATGGGAGAAGGTCTCTGACAACGTGGGCTGTGGCTGCCTGGGGCACACCATGGAGCAGCTCCAGGTTCTCTTTGTGTCTTTCTTGTGGCTGCAGAGAGTGTTTGTGGCTTGACCTTTGCTCTGTCATGATGTGGGGTGGGAATTTTCCTTCCTCCCACAGAAGAGGACACCCCTGCTTTCCAGAGAGGCTGCTTGCAGGATAGAGGGAATCCCCTTTTCTTCCAAGTCTCAGAGCAAAGATGAAGTCAGTAGAGACAGATTCCCTTCCTCTCCTACGTCTAGGATCATTTCTGAGGGCAGGTACCAAAGTGTCACAGTGTCTAGCTCCTTAAGCTACACTCTCCATGTCCCACGGCTTCTTGGTGGAGGAGAGAAAATGTAGAAACTCAGGATGAGCCCCAGCTGTGATGAGATGCAACCTCTTTGAGAGGCAACTACTTCACTTGTGGCCCATTTCTATAGTGGAAAACATGTAGGAGAGAGGGGATTGGGACCTCTGCAGGTGAACTCCTGGGAAATCAGACAACCCTCCTTGAGAAAACATAGAAACTCAGGATGAGCCCCAGCTGTGTTGAGATGCAACCTCTTTGAGAGGCAACTCCTTCACTTGTGGCCCATTTCTATAAAATATGTAGGAGAGAGGGGATTGGGACCTTTGCAGGTGAACACCTGGGAAATCAGACGACCCTCCTTGGAGCTCCACACCAAGAGGTGTTAGCCAGTTAGGATGTTATTTTTTTGTCTCAGCAGTACTCAGAGGTGAAACACTCCCAGGGTGCTTGGCATGGATTTTCCTTTGCACCATCATCTCCCAGCAGATGGTGCATCGAGGTCTCCTCTGAAGATGTGGTGATGTGCCAGGAACATCAGTGAGATTTTGGGGAACACATAATGAGCAGAGTGTCCCCACTGATCGATCTCTGGCAGTACAAAGCTGAGGCCGTTCAGCAACAAGGGGGATTTCTGAAGAGAACCATCAGAGTCCTTCTGAACCTGCTCTGGACAAAGCATCCCACAGAATTTAATAGATTGTAACCTCCTTTCCTTATTTTTTTTTCTTCACCAGTGTTTTAATGATACTTCTATCTCCACTCCAGACTAAAAAAAAAAAATCCAAAAAATATTGAGAGGATCTCATCCCTAGTAAATTCTGGGGGTCTGCAGGTTCTTCATAAGTCTCCAAGAACAATCCTGACTTGCATCCTCACCAGCCCAGGCCTTGCCCTGCCCAGACATCCCTGGTGTTCAGTGGGCACCCTGCTTCCATCCGACACTGCCCTCTCATGGCACAGCACAGGTCTGTCACTCCTCCGTTTCCCCGAGAGATGGGAGTGGAGATGGGGGGATGGACCCTATGGCGAGACGCAAGGGAGTTGTTTTGGAAATGGAGGAGTTCTTGCCCAGATGCCATCAAGAGAGGTGATTCCCACAGCAGGAGGCCCATGTCTTTACTGCGGTTCCTTCACTGTTTTTTTTTGTTCTGAGAACAAGAGAGATGTCCAGGTTCACAAGGATCCCACAGCAGGAGGCCCATGTCTTTACTGCGGTTCCTTCACTGTTTTTTTTTGTTCTGAGAACAAGAGAGACCAGATACCCAGGTTCACAAGGATGGGAGATAAATCTGATACATGCCTGGGGTGAGACCAGAGGAGAAACGTTTGAAAGATGGAAACTGATGAGGGGAAGGGGCCATATCCTGTAAAACAGAGGTGAAGACTAACAGGGTTGTTGCTGATTCCAAGGCTGGAAGTTGCTGAGATCAGCAAACGTGATGTCTCCCCTGCTCCCAGATGAATACTGCTGTGCTGGGCATCTGGAGATCTCTGATCACGGGACAGATGGCCAGAGACAATGCTGCAGAGGACAGTGGGTAACAACTGTGCAGGAGGTTGGTCTAGAGATGTCCTAAGGTACCTTCCCACCTAAATCATCCTGTGTTCCCATGACCTGTGTTCACTCTCCCTGACCTGCAAGCCTGGGATGTGTGTTGCATCTGCAGTGCCCTCCCACTGCTGGTGTTGTCACTGTTTTCTGTGCACAGTGCTTCATCTGCCTGATGTTTGAGAAAGTTGGAGGATCTGCTGTAACATGAGGATAAGGACTGGGGCCAGCTGGTGGGTTAAGAGACAGCAAGAGCAGGTGCTGCTGGGGGAATAGGAAGTAAAAGCAATTTGGCTTGTAGGGTCCAGTTGAGGAGCAGGTTGGGCTTGGGTAGCTGTTACCTTTTGCTCAGGCAAGATGGAGAAGACCTGGCAGAGGAAAGGGGAGTGAAAAAAAAAGACTCAGTCCACCTGGGGCATGTCATCGCTTTTCATTTGACTGGGAAGTGTTCAACAAGCTCAGGTTCCCTAGAAATTCTTGCAGCTGACAGCAAAGCAGCCTCTGCTATCAAAGCCAGAGGCTCCAAGTGCTGCCTTGGCTGTCAGCTTTTGCAGCTTTACACGTCGTAGGGAGAGGAATATCAGCTGCTCAGAAGACAGGTTTTATTATGGCTTTCAGGCTGGGCGTCTTTGACAGCCTCCTCCTGCTGGGGCTGGTATTTTTTATTGATGTAATGGGAAAGCTTTTTCCCTTCAGATGTCTTTTTAATGCCTCCTGTCTCGTTCTATCACGGAGCCAGAGAAATGAGAGATGGAAAACACCTATGAGGTTATGAAACCTCTGCCTGCTCTCAGCAGTGCTGAATCAAGATGGGCAGATCCATTACATCCCCGTCGCATTTCATGCATCAGCCACGAGTCCTCTGCCTGCAGTCAAGGAAAATAGTTAATTTAGGCACAGCCCAAGATATCTGCCCCTTTCATCCTAGTCTTCATTTCCAGAGAATTACTAAAACCTCGAGCACGATGAGGTGGTTCCCTTTTCTTATTTCAGAGCACCTTGTGATAAGGCAGCTGAACCTCTTCTGGACCACCAGAGGCTGGCCCTGCTTTCATCCCCATGGGCATCACTGTCACGTGTATTCACACATACACACACCTCTGAACCCAGGTGGGGCTGGAGGACTCCACCCAAGAGCAGATCTTGCCCACACGTATTTCTGCCCCTCATGGACATTTCCATTCACACCAGCTCTCCTGGCCCACAAGTGGCCCTACCTCAGACAAATCAGAATCATTAAGGTTGGAAAAGACCTCTAAGATCAAGCCCAGCCATCACCCAACACTAGCATGACCACTCAACCATGTCCCAGATTACCACATCTATACGGTTTTTGAACCCCTCCAGGGATGGGGACTCCACCACCTCCCTGGGCAGCCCCTTCCAGTGCTTCACTACTCTTGCAGGAAAGAAATTCTTCTGAACACCCGATCTAAACCTCCCCTGGAACATCTTAGTCCCTTTCTTCTCATCCTATTGCTAGTAACCTGGGAGAAGAGTCCAATACCCACCTCACTAAAACTTCCTTTCAGGGAGTTGTGGAGAGCAATAAGGTCTCCCCTCAGCCTCCTCTTTTCTAAGTTAAACAGTCCCAGTTCCCTCAGCCTCTCCTCACAATCCATGTTCCCCAGACCCCTCACCAGCTCAGCTGCTCTTCTCTGGACCTGCTCCAGCACCTCAATGTCCTTCTTATACTGTGGAGCTCCAAACAACACAGGACTCAAGCTGTGGCCTCACCAGTGCCGAGTCCAGGGGCACGATCCCTTCCTTGCTCCTGCTGGCCACACTCTTTTTAATCAAAAAGATCCACCTGTCTAGGCCATGAGGCACCAGCTTCTCCAGCAGATGCTCTGGGAGATGGTGACAGAGGTCTTACTGAAGCCCAGGCAGACAACACCCACAGCCTGTCTCTCATCCACCAGATGGGTCACCTGGTCATGGAAGGAGATCAGGTTGATCAAGCAGGACCTGCTTTTTATGAACCTACACTGGCTGGGCTTGATCCCCTGGCTGTCCTGCATGTGCCATCTGAGCTCACTCAAGATGAACCGTTCCATGACCTTCCCCAGTACCGAGGTCAGGCTGACAAGCCTGGAGTTCCCCAGATCCTCCTTCCTGCCCTTCTTGTAGATGGGCAAGTCGACTGGGACCTCGCCCTTTAACCAGAACTGCGAGTAAATGATGGAAAAAGGCTTAGTAAGTTCCTCCACCAGCTCCCTCAGCACTCTCAGGTGGATCCCATCTGGCCCCATAGACTTATGGGTGTCCAAGTGGTGGAGCAGGTCCTTAACTGCTTCCTCCTGGATTATGGGGGGTTTATTCTGCTCTCCATCCCCATCTTCCAACTCAGGGGCAGAACACCATGAGGAGAACTGGTCTGACTATCAAAGACTGAGGCAAAGAAGGTGTTAAATTCCTCAGGGTTTTCCTCATCCTTGGTGGCAATGTTCCCCCCCAGCACCCAATAAAGGGCAGAGATTCTCCCTGGCTCTCTTTTTGTTGCTATTGCATTTGTAAAAAACTTTTTAATTATCTTTTACCAGTGGCCAGATTGAGCTCTAGCTGGACTTTTGCCTTGCTGACATTCTCTCTGTGTGACCTTACTAGATCCCTGTACTCTTATTGCGTTGCCTGCCCTTTCCTCCAACTCTCCTTCTTTTTCCTGGTGTCCCAACAAAAGCTCCCTGTTGAGCCAGGCTGGTCATCCACCCCACTGGTTCATCTTACAGCACATGGGGACAGCCTGCTCCTGGGCCTTTAAGACGTCCTTCTTGAAGAATGTCCATCCTGCCTGGACCCCTTTGCCCTTCAGGGCAGTCTCCCAAAGGACTCCCCCAACCAGTGTCCTGAACAGGCCAAAGTCTGCCCACTGGAAGTCCATTATACTGGTCTTGTTGAGCCCCCTCCATACTTCACCGAGAACTGAAAACTTTATCCTTTCATGGTCACTAAGCCCAAGATGACCTCCAACCACCACATCACCCACCAGCCCTGCTCTGTTTGTAAACTGCAGGTCTAGCAAGGCACCACCCCTGGGAGGCTGGTTTACCAACTGTGACAGGAACTTGTCTTCTGCACACTCCAGGAACCTCCTAGACTGTTTCCTCTCTCCTGTATTTCCAGTAGACATCTGATAGGTTGAAGTCACCCACAAGAACAAATGCTTGCAATTTTGAGACTTATCTTCCCTCATATCCCATTCTCCATCCTATTCTCCTTATTTGTATTAATAAAATATAACCAGCTTACAGATGCTTGAATGGGTTTTGCCCTCCTAAGACTTGAGACCATGTGATAGCTCAATGTCTTGTTGAAGTCATGGACTGTCTGGCACGTGGGATTTCTGACTGGAACATTTCAAATAGCCAGGGAGCAGTGACTTTGTCAGGCAGAGATTCACAAACACCCATATGAGAGCAGGGTCCAGTTTCAGCATCATTGAGAAGGCTTTCTAAAATGCATTTGCTTTCCATTCTTGTGGCACAAAAGTCTAGGAGATGGCTCCTTTATCTCCTTGTATGAGTTTCTGTCTCCATAAGAAGGTGAACTCTTGTGTACCCTCTCATGCATCATTACACGTCAGGAGTAAGTGCACTGAAATCAAAGAAACCAGTGCCAGGAGGACTGTGGAAAATGTGAAGGTTACACAACCAGAGCACAGTTTGCCACAGCTCTGTGCAAACAAAGTAGATGTGTTTATACTCCTGGCTCCATGCAGAACTTCTGAAAGATCTTCCTACCCCCATTTCACAGAGGGACACCTCAATGGGCAGCATCGTGGCAGCTCACCAGTCCAGCAACCAGTATCCCACGAGATATCCCAATGCTCCAGGCTCTGCTGAGTCTGCTTGGCTGATGTGCAATGTTATGCTGATGTCATTCACCAGATCTGGTCCTGAACTCCTCAGCAGTGCCCCCATGTGCTTTACAACCACAGGGAGGTCTTGTGTCCCTGAGAGTGAAGAGGTTCTGGTGTATAGGAGTATAACATCTGGGAACAGGCTCCTTACCTATCAGGTGATGTCTGGGCTATGAGCACTCCTCTCAACATGCAGGGAGAAAGAAACAAAAAGAAGTTCAAAAGCTTCAAATAACTACCCCAAAATGCTCAGTGCATAGAATCAAGACAGAGTAATAATGAGGGCTCTGCAATGTGAGGACACAGAGAATTGTCTAACTCTGTGCTTTGCACTAAGCCCATGGTTATAAACATGCAGGTATGTACACGACGAGTGCCAGGAGATGTAATTCAAGTCACCTCTCCCACTCCAAGGGAAACAGAGACATGGAGGGCTGCAACCCTCAAAGATTTGTTTCAAACACTCTCTGTTGCTTGGAATCCTGCCCCTTCACCCGGGTCTTGGAGCACCGCTAAAAACTACAAAGACTTAAACCTGGTTCAAAACAGATTTGTTTCTGTGCATGCTGTCCCAAGCCTCTGGGCTAGTTTCTGTGTTTGTATTTCATCTGAGAGTCTCTCAAAGTCTGAAAGAATTTCATTTTCAGCTTTCCATGGGAGAAGGGGCTGCCTGGCCAACTTTGGTCACCCTTGGGCTAACTTGCTGTTGGGTAGAAATCATGGAGGTGGTAAACCAGGCTACAGGGGGTCAGGTGTACAGGTGTTTAAAAACACCTCTGCCTAGCCTAAGCCCAAACACCATACCTGCCCTCTTCCTATCCAGCCTAGTTGTGTCAGCATCAATTGAGTTGAGTCTTGCACCAGCCCTGCATCTCAGTGTGACAAAAATCTGCAAGTCCTGCCTAGATTTTGAGGAGTTCTGGACCTAACACTGGTTCTCTGCAGAAATAAATTTCAGTGAAGTGCTAGGCAGGATCCAGCCTTCTGTTTGGTGACAGCCTAAAGGCTCAAATCAGGTAATTTTGCAGGTGAGTTCAAAGGTAAGGTTATAAAGGAAACCTTTGACTGGGCCCAGATGGCAACCCAAGAGCCGTGTCTTTCAGGACTATGTCTAGACAGTAAAATGCTTCACATGCAATCATAAACTCTTTTCAGGGAGGACATTCAAGGAAAGGATCTGGAAAATCAAAGCCAAAGTAATAAAGGGTGAACTCTAAATGTTCCCTGTCCCAGCACTGCAGCCTTTACTGTGTGCAGACAGAGAGAAGAATCATAATGTTAAGGAGAGAATAAATTCATATATTATCTGCATTCCCCCCTGCACCCTGAGGGAACCCCTTTTGCCAGCTCAGAGGAAGGCTGCCCATGCACACTTAGGACCAACACTGGGATGTCCAGTATAAACCACTCCCTCCTCCTACCCTCCTCCACTTGTGTCTCACTGGGAGCTTTGTCCTTGCCCACCCTCTCTGACTCCAGGTGGGCAGCTTGGTGCTTTCTCCCTGTGCACCCTTTAGGAGAGATTTGGATTCTCTGGAGGCTGCCCAAGCCCTGAGCAGGTCTCCCATTCACAGGACGAGGTGCCTGACTTAGCAGCTCATGTGATGCAACGCTGCACTGGTGCTGGACTCTGCACTGTGAGCCCCTTAGATAATGCTCTGAGCATATTTTCTTTTGCCACACATGTGAATGAGTAACTAAAAATACCAATATATTCAAATGTGAGACCATTATTGGTGGTGTACCCAGCTGGTATTTTAAAATTTGAAGCCAACGTTGCTGAAAGATCCACATTTGTTGGTAGGAGAGGAAAGATGGGAATCTGCTCCCTGAAGTCCCACAGAGCACAGGAAAGCAAAAAACACCTCAAAATACATTTTGAAAGAAAGTCCTGCCTATAGATGAAAATCCATATTTTCCAGGGCTTCTCCTGAAGCACCAAAATCCTGAACGTTGTTTTCAATGTGAGAATTACATTTGGCTTTAATTTAATTTAAATATATATATGTATTTTGCTGAAGGAATACACATATGTAAAACAGATATAAAACTAAAAACATATAGAACTAAAATACGTGTGTAAAACTGATATAAAAAATTAAAGACCTCATCAAATAACCATCCACCCCCTGGATGAACAGTGGAACACGTGTGGCCGTGTACCTTCCACACAAGCAGACACACACACACTACCCCATGTAGCTCAGCAGTGCAGGCATGTGCACAAAGACATTGGGGTGGATGCACCACGATTCTGAGCAGACCCTTGTCATGAACTGATGCACCAGAGGAGAGCACTTACACAAATGCAGGGACTTGTGCACAGCTGCATCTTTGTCATCTGCATCATTTGCTGGGACAAGAGCTTTCTCAACACCAGGCTGCTTGCTTTCCAGTACCCAACATCATTAGTGGGGGTAAGAGCAGTTCTGGGCATGGTGCTCCATGCACCAGCTGGCATTGTCACCAGGATCTGGCCCAGGGTGGCACCGTGGTGTGCACTGCCACAGGGAGACCTACAGAGTCCAACATCTTGTGTGGGAACCTTTGGAACAACTGCCTGTGATGGGTAACGTGGCCCTGCAGCCCTAATGCAACAGCAATGCCTCACTTCCCATAGATTGCACAGAGCATTTAGACACCTTGGAGGAGTGTTGGGGGGTCTAAGTAACTTGGTATTTGAAGTCAAGATGCCCAGACCTTGCATTTGGGGTCTAAGTAACTCAGTATTTGAAGTCAAGATGCCCAGACCTTGCATTTGGGGTCTAAGTAACTTGGTATTTGAAGTCAAGATGCCCAGACCTTGCATTTGGGGTCTAAGTAACTTGGTATTTGAAGCCAAGATGCCCAGACCTTGCATTTGGGGGCCTCCAGTCAGTAGCTGGTAATGAACATGTCAACACCCCACGGGGTAGGCTGGGCAGAGCCTACCCTGGAGTAACTGTGTGCCATGTGTGCACACACCCACCCTCTGGAAGAGGAGAGGGAATGTGGGGAACACCCCGGTGGGGCAGCTTTCTCTTCAGCAGGAGGGGCTGAGCTTGCATTTCACACCAGATAAGACTGTGCTCATAAGGAGCTGCCAGAGCTGCTGGTGTGCCCTCTGTTCACACCCTTGCTCCCTCCCTGATAACAAGTCTGTGCCCTTTGTCTCTCTCTCCTTCCTTTCATTTTCTCTGGAAAAAGCACGTCAGTGTTCTTCCTTCCTCACCCAAGAAGGGAGCTGAGAGCTTCTGCTCTCCTCAGCCCCATTGCACCTTCCTTGAAGTGTTGCTGATGTTCAGGCTCAGATCTGGATAGCTGATCTCCACCTGCACATCCCCTGCTGGGCTCTCAGTCCCAGGTGCTTCAGGTTTTCAACCCTTTTCTCATACTTTCAGAAAGAAATGGAGGTCAGTTTGGTAGCAAAAAAAACAAACCAAACCAAAACATAACAAAACAAAAAATCCCTTCTAAAATGAAACATTGAAGTATTTAATCAACAAATACTGAACAAAGTATTTCAATAGTTTAGAGATTTCTCTGCCAAGTTGGGTCTCAGAGTCCATCAGCACTGTCCTGGTTGTGGCTAGAATAAAGTTAATTTTCTTCCTACTAGCTGCTCCAGTGCTGAGTTTTGGATTGTCCCACTCAGGAGTTGAGGAGGGGTGAGGGAACCTGATTTATTAAGAATAATGTTTGAAGATTTGATTTCACAAAAGAAAAGCTAACACCAGCCATTTCACCCACTGTAAAGAAATGTTCTCCTTGGTCAGAGAGGTGGCCCTTGTACCCCAGGGCCCTGTCTCACACTGAAGTAAGGACTCTTCCAGCTCTCCTCCTGAGGCAGCTTCTCCATCCCCTCCACTATTCCCATGACCTTTCTCTGTCCCAGTGTCCATTACTCTGTGCTCAACAAGGGAATCTTGTTGCCATTTGGGGTATGGTGTGCCACAGGGAGATGTGCCAGGCCAGTTCTTACTCTTCTGGCAATATTTCATCTCTTTTGGGAAAATCCAGGGCCTAAAAGGTCATCTCTTCACTACAAAGGGGAGGTGCTCCAAGATGGAGTGTCTCTCTTCTTTCTGGGGTCTCTTGACTTGGAAAGTTGACCTTGCCCTATTCATTGGGGCATTATTCTCCCATGTTTGTGTTGCCCAGTGCTCACAGAGATGACACATTGTCTTCTGCTGCAGGTACACAGAAGTGTTAAAAGTCACTAGTGCCAAAGAGGCCCTGAACACTCCCTAGAAGACATCCAACCGAGACCTGGTCTAGGCTGTCAACATCCCTTGCTTTTCAACACTTTCTGGCAGATGGTGCTGGCCCCAGGAGGCCTCTGATGTCCTCAGGGATCTCATCAGCTCATCACTGTACAACAAGAGCTGTCAGCGGTGACCACCCCCAGCAAACCAAGAGCTGTGCTCCCCACGCTGCTGTGAGTCACTGCTGGAGGTGTCACACGCCAGCTGGTGACAGGGGAGCCAGGAGGACTGTTTGCAGAAGGTGGAGGCAGGGAGGATTCAAAGGGAGACTGAATGTTGTGGAGCACGTCTAGAACCGTCACCGTGAAGAGTGTGTCATAGTTTCCAGCAGTCACAAACTGGACAGGGACTTGTTGGGATGGCCAAGTTGTCAGGGCCCCAAGGACACTAATTGGCCTTAACGTCCTTGAGTGACCTCGACAGGGGCCTCACCAGCACCCATGGGTCCAGCTCAGCCATGGATCTTCCATTCTGGCTGCAGCCTCATGGTAGGAGTGCTGGTCTCCAGCTCAGCCACAGCCATGGTCCTGCCTGGATGTGGGATCCCAGCTGGGAAGATCCCTTTCAGGGGTACTGGCAGTGCTGGGGGCTCAGTCGTGGCTCTCAGGGAGGCTCTTGGTACAGCTCAGCCAGGACAGGAGGCCACTGCTCCATGTCCCAACCCATGAGCAGTTCTGGCAGCTTCTGCTCTGTGCTCTTTTGCTCTTGAATAAGAAAATTTATTTCAAAACCCCTCCATTGTTCCTTTTTTTAAAATTTTTTTATCTATATATTCTGAGGAGCCAGAAAAGCAGTTTTCTGGCCTCATCTGTCTTATATTAGTCTTAATCTAATAAGATTTCTAGATGGGTCTTCCTGTGACAGATGAAACTACAATGGCTGAGAAATCAAGGCCAGAATACATGAGTAGAAAACTTTGTTGGGCATTTCTAGATGTATGGTCTATACTTCCTCTGGCTACCTCTTATCTTCACTGAGAACAGAGGATGCATGAAATATAATTTCATAAATGCACTTGGACAGTCTCCCCCAGTAAACTCTGCTCTGCTCTGAAGACAGGACACAGTTTTCTAAACTCCCTAGGACTCAAGTTTGCCATTCTCCATAGTCCCAGCAGTGTCCATGCTCAGACCCATGAGTGCAAAGAAAGGGCAAGCTGCAGCATCATTGAGGAGCTTGCCTGGAAAGAGGCAGCTTGAGCCTCTTGTTTGTAACCCCACTTTGCTCTCAGATCACTGGTGCCATGGAAGGACCCTGTGTGCTGTGTTTTGCTACCTCTTTATGGCCACCTCCCTTTGAAAAAGACTTTGACTTGTACATCCAAAGAGAGTCAAACGTAGCTCAGAGCTCAGAGCAGTCATTACTCCCTGTCAAGGACACCTTTAATCTGTCATTCTTGTGTTTAAACTGTTTCTTGTAGCTACCTGAAAGAATATGAATAATCCTCTGGTATTTCTATGACCTTCTGGTGACCTGTTGGCTATTTTTACCCAAATGCTTCATCTGCCTTAGATAATGCAGATTATCAGGGTTGTGGTAGTCAGGGGCTGGCACTTGTTGAGCCGGGGGCAGTCCCATCATGCTGACATAGATGTAAAAAACATGAGATCTTCCTTGTTTGCTCTTCAAGTGGGAAATGTTTTGCCATGTCCTTGATGCTGGTTTTGTATAGTGTCCTGCTTGACAGCCCTTCTCATCTCCCTGTCCCACATGCAATGGAAATCCTTGCTGCTGTGCCTTGAGGTGGCTCCAAACACCCTGCAGTGTGTTTGAAGCAGAATTTCACTCTTCTTCTGTGCTCTCACCAGCACCCTGGATGCAGCTGAGATGTGGGAAAGCTGTTGGTCATCTGCTCAGTGACTGGCACTCATCTGTATGCCAAAGAGACAGTGCCAGAAATGTTCAGGCTGCCTGCAGGCCACTGGTGTGGAAACAGTGATGCTCACTGGGTTTGGGAATGGGCTTTGTAGCTCAGCGTTAGGACACTTGTGTAGCTGGAGAGAGAACTGGGTATCAACCTAGGTATCAGTAAGCATCTGAGCAGTTGCCTCAGCAGGAGAGCTTGAAAAACACTTTCCTGCACTCCTGACTTCACTTCAGACCCCAGCTGAGAGGTGAGACACATGGTCAATAGTCTGTTCAGCAGAGAAAAGGTCTGAGTCTGCTGTTAGCCAAGATGAACCCTAACCACTGAGTTGCTCAGGCAGGATGGTGGAGGTCACAGGCACCTCAAATCCTTTGGGACTGCGACTGATACTGTTATTCACACAAATTCCCATCATCAGGATGGGGCCAGCTCTGTCTGACAGTGTTTGTGAACCTCACTCTAAGGTGTGTGTCCACCTCTGTTGCCCAAGAACAGGACACTCGACTCAGGCTGAAGTCACCATGGGCTGGTGGGGTGTTGAAAAGTTGAATACAGCACATATTAAATTCCTACAATACATCTAACAGAGACATAAGCTTTCTAGTGACTAGGCAGCTTCTTACCAGCTCCACAGGTGAGCTTCTAGTTTCAAAAATCCCAGTCATGAGCCCTGTTGTGGCAAACAGTGAAGGGTACGAGCTGTGGAGGACAACTGCACTGTGCAAAGTCACGTCTGGTGTCAGCCCTGGCAGGGCAGAAAAGTTTGAAGGAACAATCTGTTCCATCTGCATCTGTCGTAATGGAGAGGTTGTAATTATTAGAAACTGGATCTGGCCTGATTGCTTCTTATAAACTCTGTAGCCAAATAATTCAGCCTGTTGGAGGATTGACTGACATTCACCACGCGATCCTGATTTCTAGGAAATCATTCATTACTCAGAACTACTTAATGATTATTGGGAGAAAAATTATGTTCTCTGGAGGAAGGTGCCAGATTTCAACACTGCCAGAGACATTGCTTGTGCTGTTAGGATTTGGGCTTCAAACTGTCAGAAATCCTCTTCCATTCTGATATATTAAAGGCAGATCTTCTTACCCATGTGTTCAGAGGACCTTTATCCCCGTAACTGGATCATTCCTGGTACAGTCAAAGAGTAGGATGAAAGTTGAAATGATTTTAGCACAAATGCTTTGGCTTTGGTATGGATAAAAGCAAACGTTGCTGTTAAGCAGTTCTGACTCAGAAAACACCAAGTAATTCACACCATGGACGTCGTCTCTTTGAAACAAGTCTGCCTTGTTTCTCTCTGGCTTAATCCACTTTTAATGGGTATTAAACTAAACAAGGCAACGTTTTCAGGGAGGTGTGATATCTTTCCCATGATAAATGGGCACAAAAAACCCTTGTCAGCTCTTGGACACGTGGGCTTCCTTCGTGTCTGCTTCCGTGTCTGAAGTTTGTCTGAATTTTCTAACGCCGGTTTTGGTCTAATTGAAGATATTATCTGCTCTGACAAACCTTGCCTATCTTGTACCTTTAGCCTTCTTATCTGCAGAACAACTTGCAGCTAACAAGAAATATGGGCATCCATACCTGGCATTCCTAAGAATAATAGTTGCACTTTCAAGACAAATATATTTTAGGATAAAGGACTTTGCTTGGCCAAAGTCTGGGAGGCTCTAGACAAGACTAGCAAACCTTCTGCGGTGGCTTTGTGAAAACATTATTCATCAGCAGAGATTAGCAGTCAGCAAATTATTTCTTCAGATATAAAATCCTGTATGTAAATGTGCCAGATCATGGCATCTGGGAGCTCTGCTTATGGTGGGCTAACAGGACTCTGCCTAAGCACACTCTGAAGCTTTCTAGAGATCAGCAGCTGTTTAGAACCATGATTTAAAACCCAATTACAGGCTGTGTAAAATCCCTTTTATTTAACTCAATAACCTGTAATGGGCTCAGCTGGGATTTATTTTGTTTGTCTGAGGTTCTTTTTAAATATCATCCTCTTTAAAATCCATTTTAATCCATTTTCAGCAAAGATCCTCCGTCTGAGGAGACACAGAAGATGCTGGGGCACAGGAAAGGACTCTGCTCACCCACCGAAGCCATGGGAGGTCTCAGAGCTTGCAGAAGTGAGAGGAATCTGCATGCAGGGGCAACTTTGGTTTGAGATGATGCCCTGATTGATCTAAGAGCAGCGTGGAGGTGCTCTGCAGAGGGGATGTATTGAGGGAAAAGGAGCTTGCATTTGGTTTAGTCCTGTTTGTCTGGCTAAGACAAACGAAGCTCTGTCAGCCTGAAAACTGGCTTTAGATTTGGCAAGGCAGCTCTCAGAGCTACACCCTCATAGCTGTCTCCAGAGAAGAAGTCCAAAAACGTGACTCCTCTCATCCAGCAGAACAAAGACTAAAATCTTCTGTAAATATACCCAGGTGTAAAAGACCAGGAAGGTCTGCAAGCCATTTAGACTTAAGGACCATGGTGACGCAAAGAGATGAGAACAAATGTGTCATGAAATGGCAAGGAGGTTTCTAGGACTCAGGAGAGTGAAGAAGTGGGGTAGGAGCTGTGGGACCCACCTCCTTTTAAGCCAGAGCTCGACTGATCCCTGAAAAGGATCATGTAGTGTGACATTGTGGAGGGCAAGGACCCAAAAGGACTTGGGAAGGGCTTTGGAGCCTGGAGATCTCACAGCAGAGGGGCTGATATCTGTGTTGCAGTGCTGATTTGTACCTTTCTCTGTGGAAATCAGGGTTATGAGAAATGAGGCAAAGCCAAACGACTTGGATCTGTCTGCTTTTCTCTTCTTTTTTTTTTTCAGTGCCCCTTCAGATAGTTTTATAACATAGAAATAATACAGTACTTGGCTTTTCACACTGCAGTAAGTGAGAACTGATATGTAGAAGATCAGAAGTTGTTTACAGGATGTTTATCTGGTTTGCTGCCCAATTTGCAACACTGAAACAGGTATTTAATGCATCAAGGCGACTGCAAGTAGCAGAGACTGCCTGCACTGGAGGTGGAGAAGCCTTCCCCATTGTCTCTGGAAGCTGTGAGCTGGCTCACAGATTTCTTTCTCACACCAGCCCATCCACCCAGAAATGGAAACGTCTCAGGGCCACAGACACAGAGGAGGAAAGAGGGTGTTTTAGGGAAACGAAATGCTAAACAGGCTTAGCTATTTCCTAGGGCTAAACATGGAAAGAGAAACAACAAAGTGGTTTTAATGACTTAACTGAGCAAACATAACAAGAAAGTGATGAAATGTGGGAAAGATAAGACAGAATAAATAGAAAGAGCTAACAGGAGCCTGCTATGCAAGAGCAGCATTGCACTAGGGAGTAACCTATTACTCACACTCTCAAAGGTACAGTATGTGATGTGGAGCCCAGTTGTGTCACACCAAGGGGTTTGTTCTGCTGCAGTTTTTCTTCTACAGGAGTAAATAAAAAAATGCACAAACCTAAAAACAAAAAACCAAAAAAAAACTCTAAAGAGAAGTGAGCAGGATTCTTTTCTCTTTCCTGTAAAAAGAGTTTGGGGTTGGCATTTCAACAGCTGGTTTTTATCTTCAGTAGCAAAAAGAAAGAGACTCTTCCAATAATGTTTTTTTGTGGTCCACTGAGAGGGGAGCACTCCATGGGAGCAAGGGAGGTTTTTCTTGAAAGCCCAGTGGGGCAGTGAGCAGAAGCACATACCACTGGGAATGGCTGATTTTATGTCATTGTTTCAGGCATGCTCCTCCCTCATCCTGGCCAGAGAAATGCTCAATTTCTGCACAGGACTGCTGGTGTCACCTTTATTCTCCATTGCAGCAAGATGGAGAGCCAGGTCAGAGCAAAGGGTGATGCCTTGGGCTCTACTCCAGAGCCAGGAGGGTCCTGAAACCTTTCAAGGTCTTGTTTTTTACAGGTGTAAAGGGACTTTCTGCTGTGCACAGCTCTCCAACAGAAAACTACTCTCTGTTTAGCTCTTGGTAATTCATGCGTGATTGAAAGTACTTGAGGTATAGGCACAATCCAGCAGAAAGTAATTTAACTCTTTTTATTAAAAATCTCTGCTTATGTGGTGAGAGAAACCAGGTAGGACTTTGTACCTGGCCAATCATCTACTTCAGGGCAGCAGTAATTTCTTCATTGTCCTTTGATATTCTGCTGCTTCATCTTCAAGATAAAACTTGTATAAGACAAAGGAAAGCACAGGGCAAAAAATGAGGAACCTCTCTGGCAACTTTATACATAGCAGAGGATGACACAGCTTCACCAGAGCTCTGCTCTCTGCATGCCACAGGGAAGAATTTCAACACACCAATGTCTATGGAGAGGTCAGCATGGAGATTTGTACTCCTGGAAAGTGCAGAGTGCAGAAGGCAAAAGAAAGAAAGAAGAGAGAAAGAGAGAAAGAAGAGAGAAAGAGAGAAAGAGAAAGAG
>NW_008619549.1:0-4577 GCF_000691845.1 Merops nubicus | reverse complement strand
TTCTATGATTCTGTGATTCTAAGATATGGGCAGAAAGCTGGGAGCAAGCAGAGGTCTTCAGCTGGGTTGTGTGGTCAGAGCTCCCCCTCCTGATAGCTCAGCACCGGCCCTTCAGGATGTGACCTCCACTTTTACTCTCTCTGCAGGGATGGAAACAGAGCCAGGACTTCAGCCAGTGTCTCTCAGCTCTCCAGGAAGCAGCTGACCTTACATCCAAACTCCTCTGTGGTCAAACAGGTAGAAAAACTATGAAGAAACTACATGTATCTTTAATTAAATTCAAGGTAACACTGGTGTTTCTTAATCTTCAGAAAATAGCCTATAGTTGCTTTTTCCCTGATAAGCTGGAATTTCCTTCCAGCCTGATAAAGTGATACCACAGCCCTTTATTTGGGTCTTTTTCTCCTCCTTGTGCTGGTGATCCCTGTGTAATTTCATTTAGCCATGCTACCGTGCTAGGCTGGCTGGAGGGGAAAATTCTCACAGTTAAAGAACGAAACTGGAGAACCAGTTCCCAAAGAACGGCCAAACATCTCCTGCAGCATCTTGGCATGTTAAGACTTTTCTTATTTGATTTTACATTTCCTAGACGTTTTTGAACAAAATATGTGTCAGGGGGGCTGCAGACCCAGAGGGATCACCCAACTCGTCCCCATTTATTTGGGATGATTTCATTGAGATTTCAATTGGACTCATCATGGGGGTAGAGAAACAAACCCAAAAAAACCCTGCTAAATAACAAAAGCTATAGATACATTCTACAGCCGTTGCATTTTGCAATCTAATTACTTCAACATGTAGGGAAGAGGGGCGGGATTATTTCACATAATACCAGAAAACTTTCAGGGAATAATACAGAATTATTAAACTTTTCAGCAAGAATCCAGTTTGCAGTTCCCACTGCACGTTACCTGGGCGATTTTCCCTTTTCCTGTGACTGAGAATCACTTTGTATGACGCTTTCCCACCTACAAAGGAAGCCCTTGTTCCCAGCTGCCCTGAGGTGCTCATAATGTTATTGGTTCTGTGCTAAGAAGTTGGGGTTGCTGCGAATTCCTGCCTTGTGGCTCTCCAGTTCACAAAAGTAAACACATTTGCTGAGTTAGCTCGGCTTCACGGTGCCCAAAATCCCACGGGGAATGAAACGTCCTATCGGAGGAAGCTTTGAAACTCTAGTTGCTCTACAACACTTTTCTGGGGCAGGAGAGCACACAAAGCATGCTTCTGTGCTCTGTTTACTGGGGTTTTTTTTGTGGATCCAGAGCATAAGAGCTGCATTGAACTTTGGCAGAGGAGAGAGGTCTCCCCTTGGAAATGTGCAGGATGGAATGGAAAAAAAAATCGGTGCTTTTTGCTCCTTACTGAGTCCCTTGTGCCCTGCACACAGGTGGCTGCCTGGAGATGAAAAAAACCCTGATGGGAGAAGCAGCCAAAACAGTAACTTTCCTGGCTCAGATGCACTTACTGAAAAATAAATAGGTAAAGCCAAGGCCAATCAGTGCACGGGATGCCTGAGACACACATGTCCCTGCTTCCACAACAGCTCAACTGCTCAGTGTTCTAGGAACCACGCACCAGGGTGCTTAGAGAGAGGACATGCTGCAGATGTGTCCCCTGACACACAGCCTGCTCTTCCAGTGTGGCAGCTTTCCTCATTGAACACCCACAGGCAAAAGAGCTTTTGGAAAATGCCCGTTTCTAACACAGTTTCTCAAATGTATTTTCATCATTTTCTTCCAGATCCTGGTGGACCTTAGTCTGGGGTTTGGGGCAAGGGAGTGTTCAGGCAGGATGAAGGAGCCAAGCACAAGTTAATAGAAGTGAGAAGGTGCTGCCCAGTTAAAAACTGTCCACAGCAGTTAGAGATTTTTATTTGGAGACAGAGCATCTTCTGTTGAGCCCAGCTTTCTCCAGCACAGCTCCTGCAAGAGGCGAGGGCACCTGGGATAGGGTTCCTGTAGAAAGTCCCTCTCTAGAAGGACATCCCCCTGCCCTCAAGCCCTCTCCCCATGCCCTCAAGCCCTCTCCCCATGCCAAAGATACGGGACAACATCCTGGGGTGGAATGGACCAGAATGGATGCTGGTTGCCAGAGACATGGCCAAAAGTGACAATATCTTGAAGCGTAAGCTGGCACTCCAAAGGCTGGACCGTCCTCTCCTTCCCTGCATGGCATGGCATGGCATGACATGGCAGTAGCTGCAGGGGGTGGTGTGGGCAGCTGGCACGGATTTATCCTGGGAAGAATGGCTGATGCCATTCCATGCCATCCCTGCTGTAGGAAAGCAGTAACAAGGAGAGCTCACCCTCACTCCAGGAGTCGTGCACGTGCTCAGGACACATCCCAGCTGCTCATCATTTCCAGTCATGGTGGATCACTGCTTATGGTTGTGTGCTCACACACCCAAAGCACAGGTAAGCTGGCAACATATCTGGCATGCTGTTCCCTCGCTTAGAATGAAAAGTCTGTGCTGCTTTAGGCTCCTTAATGGGAACTGGAATTCTACATGGGCTGCAGCTGATGGCAGAGCAGGGCATGAGGTGGCTGTGGAGCAAATCACAGCTCAGCACTCCAGACACTTGTGCTTGCTAACACCCATGTCATGTTGCCATCAGACACATTCCAAAAGTCCTCATTTTCTAGTCCTGGAAACATTTTAACAATAAACAGAAATTCTTCCGATTACATGGTTATATTCAGCTGCTGAAAGCAGACTCTTATTAAGTGAGGCAGAGAGCAATTAATGTCATGTCAAGCAGTCTTCCACATGGCAAAAAGCTGGACTAATATATCTTTACCACCTCCAGCAGCTGGGACCATGAGTTAAGGCTCCAAATTTGCAAATGCTTCTTAAGACACTTGCTCTAAGCAAGTGAGCAGCTCCACTAAAATTGGAGCCTGGTGCAAATCTGGCTCTAATGAGATCTGTGAAGGTTTTTGCATTTAATTTAGTGGGGACGATGTTTTATCTGTAAGTTGAAAAGGGTTTAACCTTCCTTTCACTCCTTTCCACCATGAGCAACCTGGATGGATATGTCTTCATTGACGTGCTGGATGCTGAAATGACACAGAAATGGATTTCAAATCTAATCAAGCTGGAAGACCTTCACCAACCAAAATCTTCAAAGTTCCTTAGTCATACTTTGTTTCCACAGGAGTCTTGAGGCTATCCTGAGGTGTATGCAGCACATTTCAGCTCCTAAAGAAAGAAAAAAAAAAAACAAACCAACATAATGAAACTGAGCCACAAATTGCTTCACAGTTATTTTCACCACCTAATTTGGTGCACGAGGCTGGAGGCTTGCTCTTTGCATACTGTAATCTTGCCACAAACTCAGGAACAGCCCAAAAGGCCACAGAGCAGACAAGATTTTCATTATCATCTCTCTCATGTTGCAGCTGTGACAAAGGCCCTGGAGAATTTCCCCAGCATGATACTTGCAAATGCCTGCTCGCCTCTATATTAGCTCAGCTAGAGAACTGCTGCTGGGGACGACGTTCCTCCCACTGCCCTACTCCCATCCAGCAAGCTCAGCTGTACCACCTGGGAAGTGCCATCTGGACGAATTTCATAGGACTCTCTGTCCAGGCTTGCTGTCTGCCTGCTGGTGGTACACTTAGGACATGGAGCATTAATCACACCACAGCTCAGGCTGGAGTCACTCATGCTCAGCAAGCCAAAGGCTCAGGATCTTCCAGGATACATAGATTTTTGCAGTGAATTACGGTGCTCATTGATGAGACAGGGAAGTTACAGTAAAACCACTAACTCCACAATGAAAGGGCTTTTATATGCTCTGGTGCAGTGGTGGTTATGGCTGCCAACTTCACACAATCCACTTTCAAGCACAAGAGCAGCACAAACTGGTTTAAGACGATTTCTGAATGAAGAATGCCAACTTGAAAGATTTCCAGTACGACATAATCACTCTGCATTAACGTGCCATACACAATGGTCTGTATGTATCTCAGTGGGAATCTCAGTGGGGCTTCGTGGGCTCCCTTCCAAGTAACCTCTGCAGGGAGTCACACTTAGAGTCCCACAGGCTGATGTACAAATAGATCCCATATTCATTCCTGAATTATTTCTGTGCACAATCAGATGCAAGAGATCCAGGGCCATATTTGCTGGTGTGTGGCAGCACACAATTGTATTCAGCTGTAGTGAATGCAGCCCATTTTATTTTCTCTACTTGGCCTGATGTGTTTTGTTTTGGCTAATGTATGCACACCTTAATCTTTAGTCGCCCAGAGACAGACAACCCTAATGAACTCCCTACAGCTTTAAACAAAGATACGTTTTCAATTAAGTGAGGTCAGGGAGGGGAGACTCAACCACTTGTCCTGAGCAAAGGCCAAATGTAATGAAGAATTCATTTACTTTTTCCCAGCACTTTGAGATTTCACCTAGCCCTCAAAATGAACTGTAATCCTCTATTATGTTTGTCCTTCTGCAAAGACTGATTCAGTACTCTTGTTGGATGGATAATGAAATACTCAGGTTCAGCATTCACATCATCCTGATCAGCTTTTGAATACAGCATCACAGAATCACAGAATCACAGAATGTTAGGGTT
>NW_008619548.1:4268-19098 GCF_000691845.1 Merops nubicus | reverse complement strand
TAGTCCCCTGCTACCAAAACCCTGCCAGTTACTCCCAGTACAAAGAATCCTCTGTAAAGTAAGTCATAGGCAATCGGTAGTTTAAAGCCTTGCTTTCTGTTTCCTGTTTTATTATGGCTTTCTTGCCTGCCTCTGGGTAACATCTCTCTTCATGAGTTCTTCCATGTGGAATATAAAAATATTTAGCATGTAACAGAAGTATTGTGTGTCTGAATTCAGCAGCGCTTGCGGAGTACTCTTATGCCACAAACTAAGAGTTGTAGTAAGAGTAGAGCTTGATTCTGGTGCACCTTTCTACCTTCAGCAGCCAGCTGGATCCTTGACACATTCAAAGGGAATGGGAAGACCAAAACTTACAGTGTTCCTTCACATTGCTTTCACTGATTTGCTTTGCTGTTGCTTTAGGACTTCCACCGTGAGACTGGGAAGTGTCCAAGCACTACACCATCATGCTGCCTGGCTCTAGAGACTTCATGAAACTAGCAGTCTGCTAGTCTGGGCTCTGAACTACAGATGCAGACCCTTGTTCCCCTTCTCTTCCAGTGTCGATTGAATCAGTTCTGAAGATAACCGTAGAACACCTCATGTCTATTAAAGTGTTCTCAATATAGGCAACCATATATTTCACTCCCACTTGACAGAGGTGTTGGTTAACATTTTGTAGTTAAAATACAATTTGAGCCCTGTTTTTAATATGTTTTGCCAGGACAGCTTATTTTACTTTTAAGGAATACAAGCTGCTGTATGCAAGGCAACATAATCCCTTCCAAATAGTTTTTGATTTTAGTGAAACACAGCATAAATCATTGTAAATCTGATTTTCCATTCAAGAGAGGTGAGTACTTTCTCTGATAGGCATTTTCCCTTACTTCCATCTTGGAAAAGAAAGGCTAACTAGCAGGGGTGAAGTACTGCTACAGGTAGAGCAAGTCCCTCTTAAAGGAATCTTATCACTTGAAAGTGTCTTCTAGCAATGTGGCAGCATCAGGTCACTGAAGAAGTTTCTCTGGTGTGAGTAATTCTGTTTCAAAGAAAAATAATTTCTCCTTCCATTCCTCAGTGTGAGTGGGAGAGAGGCCTTTTTTTAGCAGTAGCTGGTGACATATCCTTGGTTTAGTTTGGTCATTGCAGAGCCTGTTTACTGCTGCACTCCATCCTCATAAAACCTCAGGACCAGTGCAGCTACAGGAACATGTCTAGAAAGGGCGTGGAGAAGAAAAAAGATAAAACCTTCTGAAAAGCAAAAAGGTTAGTGCCAGAGAGGCATTAAACCACAAAGTGATGTTTGTTTTTTCCCCCGGCAGGAAGATGCCTGTCAGACAGACAGGCAGAGGCAAAGAATCCAGCAGCTATACCTCTCCTTAAGTCATGTAGGAGCCTTCTGGTTCAGAGGCCTTAGAGATTTCTGACTGAATTTCAGTGCAAGCCATTTTGTCAGATACCAGTTAGTTGGTGATGCTGCCATGTCTGATCCCAACTTCTCAGCATTGATATGTGTCTGTTGCAATATCTTGTTCTGATTTCCAAATCTGTGCGTTTTACTTTGATATTTCACAGTGCCTCGTGTTTGCCAGAGTTAAGTGAAAAAAAATGTGGTATTTTAGTGATAAATTTGGAGGTCTGAGCATGGTGTAATTCACTTGAATGAACAAGTTTCCCCAGATGCCTTTTATTTCTTTTAAACTTGTGTGATGTGTGGACCTGTGTCTTTTTCTTACTATTGAGCACTGCTCATTAACATAACCTTAAAAGCTTATGTTAATATCTTCTCCTAAAGAGGAGAGAGAAAGAAAAAAAAAATAAAAAATTGGACTTTTAGCTGTGCAGATCTGTGCAAGGTGATAGGGGGCCTGAGAATGTGTGCAGCACGTGTGCATTCAATGTGTACTCTGAACTCATGTTCTGGTAAAAAATCTAGCTGACAAAATCAAGTATATTTCATCTCTCCATGGCCACCCAGTTACAGAGCTGTGGGCAGGTCAAGCATTCATGTTGTGCCAATGAGCAGTGGGAAGTGGTACACAAGGATTGTGTATTTCCCTGCCACACAGGAAGCAATAATTCACAGCTATTAGGAACTGTCAAATGCACAAATCTGTTTGCCAGATAAACCTGGATATGTAATTTTTGTACTTTTTTTATGGTAAACCAATGCAGTGTCCTCTTTAGAGCAAAGAGTACCTTTTGTGCTCTTTCAGAAATACCCAAAAATGTATTGCAAACTAGTCAGATTCCCAGCAGGTTCCAACGTAACTTTGGAAACTATTGGTGGCAGTGAAATTTCTCTCTGAGGAGAGGGATAATGGAGTAGAATATGGCCATCTGCTTTGTTCATTCTCCAGAAACTGTTTTTTTTAAACAGGTTCCATTTTATGAAAACTTTGAGCTTTTTCTCAGAACTCCTTCTTTATAAATGTTTTGTTTACAAGAACAGAAAATCATAGTTACACTTGAATGAATCAAAATAAAAAAAGGGTATTATTTATGTGTGCTATCCTGTTAACTGTTAAAAAGCTAATTTCATTTAGATGCAGAAACAATCAGCCATGGTAGCAGGTGGATGGCATTTGGGTTGGAAGTGATGACAGTCAGTGGAGCTTAGTGTATAAAAATGGTGAATTGCCTCCATGACAATGGAGTTCATCTGTAGGATAGGCAAAGACAGTAAGGCTTTCTTGCCTTATTCTCCATTATTCTCAGTGTAAAAGCTTCCATTGGCTTTATAGCATGATTGGCTTTTGATAACATTTTCACCCAGTATTTGGAGCTGCTTAAAAGTAACGTCTAAATGGTTTTCTCCCACTATATCTGTAGGGAACTCTTTTTGTGAATGGCATTTCTAGTGCTTGTCCTGGCAGTCTAGTAAGCAGAGAGGAGCCTTTAATACATTAACTGAATCATTAAACTCTGTTCAGGTGTTCGGGGACCTTTCCCTTTCCCTTTCCCTTTCCCTTTCCCTTTCCCTTTCCCTTTCCCTTTCCCTTTCCCTTTCCCTTTCCCTCTCCCTTTCCCTCTCCCTCTCCCTCTCCCTCTCCCTTTCCCTTTCTTCCTCTCTTTTCTCCCCCTAGGAAACACTATTACCTATTATTAAAAAAAAAACACACACACAAAAAACAAACAAACAAACAAACAAACAAAAAAAAACCCCATAACTGTTGTGGCGTGAGTGACAGAAGATAGCAAAGTTAAACAAGTTCAGGTAATTACACACTGAAGTCTGGGTAATGGCCATAACTCTACCATCCTATATTTTATGATTCAGAGCTGCATTGATTCCCTGATGACACTAACAAGAATCTGAGGCACTTTCTTTTAACTCAGTGGGATTATTCCAGACATTCTTATAAAATTCAGAGAAAAATCTAGCCCTGCAGTCATCAGGTGGTAGCACAGGTCTCAACTCAGCTGTGCTGGTCTCTTTCCTTCCTTGCCTGATTAGCAGCCTGTGGATTGAGAGCTCTTGTGTTCTGTGAAAAGCATCCCTAAAGATCTGCCAACTCTGTTCTGCTCCCTTGGGGGGCATTTCCCGGGCGTTCCCATTGACTAACTCCTTGAAGAGGTGGAATTTTTCCAAGGACACTTCCCTGAGCAGTTACACACAGCCTAGTATTCGTACAAGACAGGTGGTACAAGTATGGACCAGAGGGAAATGTGATGTGGCAACTGTTACTTTTGTGGCAGACTACATTTCTAAAGGCACAAATGTGGCCAGAAATCTTCGCTGCGTGCTGGAAGAGTGAGCGTCCCTACCTTCATGTGAAAATTTGAACTTCCAGCATTTGCTAGACCTAGTCCTGCCAATTGTTCAGGGATACCAAATCCAGTTTCACCTGAGTTTCTCCCAGCACCCTGTCAGGATGAGCTAATTTAAAGTGCTGTGGGCAGATAGCTCAGATCAACACATTTATGAGTATCTCTTTTAGGCTTTTTGCTTTGCCAGGGTTACAGCAGGGCATAAATGTCAGTCCTCCAGCTCCTTCACTACCGTGCATGAAGCCCAAGTAGCTGCTGTTACACATCCAATTTACTGCAAACACTAACATCTTTTCACAAAATAATTAGTAGCTTTTCTGTGTCTTCGTCTGTATCACAATGTTTACTCATCACATAATTCTTTGCCAGAAATGCCAAAGACATAGTAGAAATACAATAAACACAGCCTGTCTGGCACTAGCCCACAGTGAAAAAATCGGCAGTAGCAGGCTCATCAGCCTGGCATTTTTGTGAGGGTATGCTCAGATGAAACACAGCTGAGTTAAGCAGGATGATTAAATGAAACTTCTGCAGACAATTTTTTTCAAGCATATATTTTAAAATGAAGGTATGCCTTTCATAATTCACTTCATTTTTTTTCAAAATTATTGCTTTGTCTCCTTAGCTAACTTTTTATTTTTGTGGTAAAAAATACAGTTTGTGCTTTTCCAGTCCATTTTCTCTATTTGTCCATTTACAAACTTTATGAAAGCAGTGATGGCACTGCTCTGAAATATAAACAGACTCTGAAATATAAACTGTTTACCAGTCAGCAGAGGACAGTTTGAGCTAAAAAGCAGAGGAGAGCTTATTTCATATAAAGTCACTGTGTTCTTGTTATCACCATGCTTTATAGCTACCCAGGTTGGTTTTTATATTGCTGCTCACTGCTATCAAAGTACAGCCCTTCAGATCCTTCTGAAGTGTCCTGTATTATAGCAATACAAAAAGCAAAACAATAAGATTAATCCATGGCCATCCAGAGGGACCTTGGCAAGGCTTGAGAGGTGGGCCCATGCCAATCTCATAAAGTTCAACAAGGCCAAGTGCAAGGTCCTGCACCTGAGCTGGAGCAACCCTCAGTATCAACACAGGCTGGGGGATGATGGGGTTAAGAGCATCCCTGCAGAGAAGGACTTGGGGGTGCTACTGGATGAAAACCTAGACCTGCACCAATAATGTGCTGAAAGATTGAATTCTCAACTTTGATTCTCAAAGAAAGCAGAGTCATAAGATGCATTGCAGTGCCAGAGTTTCTGAGCAAATCATTTCTGGCATGCTTGTTTTTAATGACTATTTTTGTCACATCTGCTTCTTTGCTTGCACTGAACCCAAGCACCCACTGCTGAGAACAGGAGGGCAGAAGACTCTCCTACTGACAATTTTGTATGTGTCATCGACTTAGCAGAAGTTCTGCAGTGGGTTTGTTTGGTGCTCTGGATTAGCAGCTCTGCTGTCTTCTGCTTTGACGCAATTATCTCTCTTTTGTGGGTACATAAGTACAGGTGTCTGTTGCTGGTGAGTACACCACACAAGTCCTGTTTTAAAGTTTAGCTAATTAATGTAAATTATATCCTGTTGAATTAAAAGGGCTTCTCCAAATTAATCCCCATTTCACAGTTTGCAGTAAACAACACCACATTTGTACTTCAAACAGATTATTAATACAAGATAAAAAAGAGTTATAGTTAATAGTCTAGAATAAAGAGAGAACAGAATGCTTTTGAAGAAACTTAGTCCTCCAAATGGCTTCAATTTTGCAAAACTTTAAAAGAGCAGAAACTAACTTCAAAATAGCTTGTTTGTTTTGGTTTTGGGGTTTTTTTGTTTGTTTACAATGAACTCCCAGGAGATTCCTTTAATACAAAGAAGTCCTGCTCAGCTGTGGTTGGGGGAATTAGAAGTGAGGGTGAGACACAGGTACTGAATTCAAATCTTTAAAGCAGCCCTGGTTTTGGTGAAGGTGTTTTATCTGGTGTTTTTACAGAATGCTATTATTGATGCTATTTATTCATGTCACTTCACCCACTTCCCCATCTGCTTTTGCACAGGACAGACTGCAGACCCCTTGCTTCCATTAAATACTGATAGAAAGGTGATGTCTGGTATTTTTGTGCCTTTTGTTTTGCCAATTCTGTATTTGACTCACACATGCATAGAAACATTTTCTTAGAAGAACATGATTCTTTATTAGGGAACTCATTCTTCCTGTAACTCATTCAGATTTGATCTGCACCTCCCCATAGGCAATTTTGTCATGTTACAAAGATTTCTTCAGCTGCTCATGACTGCTGTAGATGTTGGGGTTTTTTTCCCATAATTTTCCTGCTTTATTTCAAGGTGAACTGAGGAGCGGAAATTAAAATGGTTAGGCATAGATTTATGTGCTGAATATGCCTGACATGCATTTTAGAGCAGTAAGGAGGGGAGAGGACCAGACATCCATCAGAGATAAAGATTGATGGCCCTTTTAAGACTGTGTGTTGCT
Organism: Merops nubicus; assembly: GCF_000691845.1. Taxonomy (NCBI): domain Eukaryota; kingdom Metazoa; phylum Chordata; class Aves; order Coraciiformes; family Meropidae; genus Merops; species Merops nubicus. Next base: position 12,857 of record NW_008619548.1, on the reverse strand, counting down.
TTTTTCCCTTCTGGGAAATCATGTTGGTACTCCCTGAAATAAACTGAGGAAGGCATCCTTCGATGATATCACAAATACTAACAAAACAGAAAGATGTCTGGTGCTTAAAAAGTGGCTTGTTAGCATTAGCTCCAGCAAGTGAGGAAGTACTTTAAGGACTTGACAACCAATAGCAAATCTTTCTCTTTAATAAGTTACTTAGAAGTTCTGTGTTAAATCCTCCTCAGTAGCTGGTCTGTGGGCATGTTCAGCACACAGATACGGTCCAGATTTTATTTTCTGGTTTGTATCTTGGCTTTGAAAACCATGTTTTCTTCTGCCTTCATTTTTTGAGTTAATTGTGTAATCCAAAATTGAGAGCAAGAACAAGTATTTGCAGCAATACAGAATAATGGTCTGGAATTTCTTATTCATTTTTAAGAGGAAGCACATCTGCTATCAAAAGTTCTGGTATTGAGAGTTTCTGTTAAGGATTTTTTGGCTGTTTAGTCAGCACAGAAAGACTTTGAAAGTTTTAAAGATCTTTAGGAATATTTGTGTGTAACTCTGTGTCTGATTCTCTAGCTTGTCTGTCATGCCTGCATGTTCCATTTAACATCCAGCTGGGGCTGGGTGTCATAGTACCTTAAGTGCAAGAGTCAGCATTTCCCTTCTCCTGCCTTCTCAGAAGATTTAGTCAACAGCTTATTGCCATTTCCTGTGTTTGGGAAGTACCCTTATGTGCTTTTAATTTATAATTATTAGTCAAGAAGATACCTCTACAACTGTCCCAATTTAAAATTATAACTTTTCAGAGAAACAGAAAACCAGGAAGTCTCAGGAAACACTGAAGCCTCAGCCTTGAGTTTGTGTTAAAGGCTGTGCTCACCTAACAGCTGTGCACCACCAGAGTGACCAAGGAGGCAAATCTCTGAGGAGGTTCAAGGGTGGACTGAGCTGAGTGGGAGTGTGTGCTAAGTTCCCTGGTGCTCATCAGAGTCAGTGAGAGGTTTTCGGGCAGGCTCGGGTGATTAGTTTTTCCACAGGTAAGTGTCTCTGAGGGGATCTTTTGGCTGGCTGGAGGAGTCTGCTCTGCGAGAGGCTCGGCAGCAGGCTCTGCGGCACACAGCAGGCCGAGGCCGCACGCTGTGGGCCAGTGACCCGTCTCACTCTCACCACTGCCTTCAGCAAGGCTCACTTCTTCTCTGCCAGCTTCATAATTATATCAGTCTCTTTGAAACACCATTTCTTGTTTGGTTTTCGTCCCTATTGTAAATTCCTCCAAGAGAAAAACAACCAGAAGTAGGTCACTCTCACAGAGCATGTACCATTTCACTGTTACAAGGATAACGAGGGTTTGTTGTTGAGGGTTTTGTTTGTTTGTTTGCAGTGGGTTTTTTTGTTGTTGTTTGTTTTTTTTTTTTAATTTTTATTTTATATCACATCTAGTTCATTGTCATTGGCTGAAACCAGTAAAAACGTACACACATATATACACGGATGCCATGAGACCACATGTCTGTACTTCTGTGTCCTTCATTTACCAATAACAATATAGGCCAATACAGAAAAAGTTTCTGTGCATCAGAGATGATGATGTTTTGTAAGCTTTAACATTTTCCTGACTTTACAACTTTGGTGAGTGTTTCCAAAAACAAAGTCAAGCAGGTGTTGGAACAGAAGGCCTGTTACGTAGGAGCAGGGAGAAAACTGCAGAGCCATTCACACCAACGTTCATTCTCCTGACAGAGTTGGGGAATAGGATTTAAGGGGAAGACAGTGGATGTAAGGGACCGTGAATATATAAGTGTATAACCCAATGAGGGGAAGAAAAGGCTTGGGGAGAATTAATATTACTGTAAGGAATAAATTCTGCCCTCACAGAAAAGTTAGGAATGGCATGATGTGCTCACACTTCATGACTCTTGAGCAGTGGAACACTGAAAGCTGCACATAGATGAAACTCACAAGGCAAACTAGTGTAAAGCCCTCTAGTCTACATCTCTCACACAGATTATCCAGGCTTCTACTCCTTCCTTTGCCTGGACACGTCGATGTCTAAACTCCTGCCCCAATGCTGATTTTTTTCTTTAAGGTAAGAATGGAGATGTATTTTGTATGTTGAGTGTGTTGCTTATGATGTTTTATTATTCCATACAGAGAGAGTTTGCATCCCACTACTCCTAAAAGAGGGTGGCCAAGTTTACGATTCGTATACAGTCCATATTAGCCTCTTTGCTGCTTTTCTAACAGCATAAGGTGCTACCATCTGACTGCAAATAGCTGTTCTGCAGCAGCTGCAAAAAGAAGTAGAGATCTACCTCACAGACCTATCAGATGTGGATATTAGTAGTAGGTGTGAATGTACAGACACTGAGTATGTGGAAATTTAGGGGTCTGCAAAGGTTATGGCTGCCTCAAGAAGTATTAGTACCTAATTAATCTTCAGGTAAGGGAAACAAAAGGGTGAAATCCGGGAAGAAAACAGAGACTTTGGCAATGAGTACTCCCTTTCTGAGCATGTTTTAGCTCTTTTCTATTTCAGCAAGGCACCACAAGCCTGGCAGGGCCCTGTGGAGGCAGCCTGGGGTACAGACTGCTGGAGGGGGGTGGCTGAGGCAGCACCCACATCCTTGGCTGGGAACAGCAGCTTTGGAAGCAGTGTTAGGCCCTGTCAGCAAAACAGCCTCTCACTCGCTCCTTGCCTCTCCCAGTGGGATGTGGAGGAGAGCTGAAAAAAGGTAAAACTTATCAGTTGAGATGTGAACAGTTTAATAACTAAAATAAAATTAAATATAAGAATAATAAAATACAGTATGAATTGAAATTTAAAGGAAGATAGCAAAAAAGAGAGAGAAATAAACCCCAGGAAAAACAAGTGATGCACGATGCAAGTGCTCACCACATCCTGATGGGTGCCCCAGCAGCAATATGTGCCCCCCAGCCAACTCCCCTCAGTTTACTGACCATGGTGTTCCATGGTCTAAAATGTCCCTTTGGCTAGTTCGGATCAGCTGTCCTGGCTACGCTCCTCAACAGCTCCTTGTGCACCTGCACACCAGCAAAACGTGGGAAGTTGAAAAGTCCTTCATTTCTTAGCAACAGCTAAACCCATCAATGTATTACCAACATTCTTCCCATAGCAATTCCCATACTGAATCCAACACTCGGCACTATTCTAGCTGCTAAGTCTGGTCAAGTCTTAAAGATTTGTGTCCACGTGTAGGCAGAAATAACTAGGCAAAAAATGTATCTTTCCTGTTAGCTGCAGGTTCAGTGACAACAATTGGAATCCTTTTTCTTGCATTAAATTAAAAGTGTTCTTGCATTATCAAGTGATTTGTTTTGTTTTCGTGAGATGCAGCACCATTTATGTGAGATGGGTAGGGAATTAATAGGGAATTAAAGCCATCCAAAACAACAGAATGCCATATGCTAATTGACAGTTATGCTCATTGCCCTTGAAAGTGATGGAGAGGAGCACAACCACAGTGGCATATAGAACCACATGAATGTGCAAAGACGCAGAAATGTTAACTGGGAAGAGGTGTGTGCATGCTTTACCACAAATGCCATTTGCCTTTTAATGTCCCCTCTTGTTTTACAGAAGGAGATGACAGCCAGGATATGTCACTAATCAGCTACCAGCTGAAGAAAAGCAAAGTCCTGTTTCCTTCTTACTGAGGAGTTCAAGAACATGTCAATCCTCACAGACTGAGCCTGCTTGTTAATCTGTGAGAGCAGGAAAACTGGAAACCACAGTTATGTTACAAATGCTTCCCACCGCTGCCAGTATTCTTAACCCTGAATATGCTGTTACAAACCTACTCTGAGTGACGTGGATTACTGAGAAAAAGAAGAATTGACTTCATATTAGTTCTATCTCCTTTATTAGGGATATGAACCTCTTCAGCCATGAACAATGACAGACTGTGCTCCTTCTGCTAAAGCTTTACTGAAATTCAGGTTCCTGGGCTGACCACCAGATTAGTTGTTTGGAAACGAAGCTGTACTATTAGCTGCAATCTTGTTTTCTGTTTCTTTTGTTTCTTAGTATGTTCTTTGTTTCCTAAGTGCAGCAGAAGAATCTGCAATATCACAGAAGACTTTTAGCCTTTAATGCCCCCCTGGCCCTCACCAGGCCACCCAAGCCTTGGCCACCATTCCCAAATGCCAGTGGGCCTTGTGTTTCCAGGAACACAGCCATGTCCTCCAGCTGATCATACAGTTTCTGCTTTATTGTGACTCATGGTTGGGTGACAATGGGACAGTTTCTGATCTCAATTACAAGACTTGGGATCCAGATAGAGCTCTGCAGTGTTGAAGTCTTTTCTTTGAATTCATACTGTGACTCACAGCAAATCTGCTCAGTATCTCTGTATTACATAAATAAGCAGCTGTAGTCTGCAATTTGCTGAAGTACTGTATCAGGTCCACCCGTCTGTCATGTAATTTGGTATCCTCCCATCCTCTTACAAGAAAAGTCCCTCTCATTGACCTTGAAGTTTCATCTTTTCAGGGAAAAAGAAATTGAATTTTAGTAACTGGGAGGAAGATGCGGTGAAGATGTGTGGTATGACGGTTAGACCAGGAGGGACCAAGTGAAGGTCTCTGTCACATCTGGGCAGTGTCAAGCAGCATGGCTTGCTTTCCACACTGGACTAACATAATTTTTTTTTTTTCCAGTACTCAGTCCAACTTAACACACACAGGTATGGACAGCCTGGAAGGATCCATTTCAGTAAATCAAGTGTACTATGCCAAATATGCCCTGATAAGAGCCTTTCTTCTACAAAAATAATTAAAGCAATACTTGACAGATCACTAGAGAGATACAGCTGAATAACTGGGAATCGAGTGGAACACACCTATATATTCTGTGCCTTCTAATGAATTTTGCACACTTGTGTTATTGTAAGAGACTACTACTTCCTGAGTAAGTGCTGAACCTTGTTGCTGCCTTCTGCTCAAGTGAGTTAGGTGTGTTTACATCTTCTGAAACAGTATCAGAAGCAAATCTTATGCAGTATTCAGTGACTGGGATATTAAAAAGGAGGGAAGGGTAGCAGACACTACAGAATAACAGCAAACCTTTTCTAGCTCACATTGTGGTACATTCTGATTTGCTTGCCTGCTTGCTTAAAGTAGGGCTTGTAAATGTTAGTGATCACCTCCTTGCTGGGACAAAGGGCTTTTGTCTGCGAACGTTTGGTGTAGCCAAGACGGAGCCTCTTCTGCATCTTTCCAATTACACAAGCAGCATTAGCCTTTGCTTTCAAGGGGATGGACTGAAGTTTGCCTACCTCCTTCAGTGATCTTTGCAATCAGGGTAATTCTTTGGGGATTGAAATGCACACACAGATAATTTCTGATGTGCTGGCACTTCTGCAGGATGGAACTAGCCTGTGAAATTCATTGCCACGGCTACCACTGAGCTTGGTTGCCTCATTTTAAAAAAGATGAGACACGTTATATCTCTGGAAGAAGGTTTGTGGTACGTGTGGATGACAACTGCCTGGAATCAGTCCAACATCAGCTGGATGCACAAGGGTTTCATGGACTCCTCTGAAGTGCCTGGGCTGCTGCACTGTTGGAGAGGGAGCTCTAGCCAATGCAGTGCTCTTGAATTTCACTGCTGTCAGTTGTCATCTGCTGCTCCTGTGGCTGGGCAGCACTGCAGTGCTGTAATTTAAAGATTAACTTGAAGGTGCGAATGTGTGGAGTTTTATGCATAAAGATCAAAGTCACTACATGAATTGAAAACCATGGCATTTTGTGCATAAAATAATTTATTCTTCATTTTATTACACTATTTACTGTATACTGTTTTGAGTCTAATCACTGTAGTTCAGTCTGAAGGTGAGGCAGAATTTGTTCCCAGTTATTTTGAATTATTTTTGAATAATCTTTTTGTGAATAGATTAATTTTGTGAATGTAAAACTTCTCTGTTGAAGTATCTTCCTTCTTCTAAAACTGTTTTTCACAAACCCTTGTTCTTCCTTTCCTAGTGCAGCACACTGTATGAGGCAGAGGAGGGAAATGCAGACTTGAATCTTAGGGGATTTGGCCTGGCCAAAATTTCTGTAATGGGAGAAGCACATTACAACCCAGGAGCTGAGCCAGCTGCAAAGAAGTGCAAAATGTACTTGCTTTGGTTGCTTATCCTACTGGATAGAACATGGACTTTGCTAGGGGATGAAACAAAGGTGGCAGAGTCTGGCCTTGGGCTGCGTGTCGCCCAGCAGGTGCTCCTGATTCCACTGCAGAGGTGTTCAGCCGTGGCCCGGCCACCTCAGGCTGGGAACATGGCATCCCCCCATCCAAGTATCCTATTACCCCTGCCCATAGAGGAGAGTGGGCCAGCATCCTCCTGCAGCTCATCATCAGGGGTTCCAGCTTCATCAGTAATTTGCTCAGGACCACGGCTGGGCAGAACCATGTTTTTGTTGTTAATTACGGGTCCTGATTTACGCGATTCCTCAGAATGTGTAATGAGAACAGAGTTTAAATGTCATGCAGAGGCATCCATTTCACCTACTGAGAAAAACTTTATACCGGGTTTTGCCAGTTATGGATGTTCCTAATCATTCCAGCATTTCGTACAGTTCTGGGAGTTGAAGGGAGAAGGGTTTTTTTGTTCAGGCTTGTTGTTTGGGTTTATTTTATGCTTTCAATCAGGATATTTTACTTGCCTAAAATAACCAGTTTTTTTAAAGTTGATAGTTGTCTTAAGAGATGCTGTTAGCGTTAAGCTTCAAGGCACTATACGAAGGAGCACTTTAGCTGACCGAGACCACCACCAGCTTTCCTTCAGAGTGTGAAAGGTTAATGTGATACCAAAATTGCCTACTGTGATGGAAGACTTAATAGCTTTCATCGATTCTCTCTCCAATAAGGGATTTTCTAATGAACTTCTGTTTGTGTGGGCATAGACTAGTGTGACTGTAGTGATGAATGTAACTTGAAACAAATCTTAAAATAATGTCTTTTATGTTTTTTTGAAGTATAGAGTCCTAGGGTCTATCAAAGGTTTGTGTTTTAGAGTGTTTTTTACTGCAGGGAAATCGATTTCCATCAGATGTGAGAGAAGTTGAGTACTTAGAAATAGCTGCGTTTTCTCCAAGAACTCAAGCTCTAAGCAGCAAAACTTACACCAGACAAGGTGTTTGGTTCTCCCAACCAAGGGATTCGTTAAGAACAGGGCAGGGAAAGGGAAGGAAAGCAGTTAAAGTGTAACTCTCCAGGAGCCTACAGATACCTACTCAAGATGTGCAGAAACCTGAGGGGTAAACATTGTCCCAGTGATCATGTGCAAGAAAAATCCTGGGGTTCTGTGAAAAGGACACAGAATAGTACTCTCTGTAGTCAAGGAGTCACTATTAACAAGGCTCTATTATAAAAAAAAATAGATTTAAAGGGTCCTTTAGCACCTTTGTGATTAAGTTTGAATAAATTACACATTCTGGAGCCCTCTCACAAAAAGCCATTCCTGTCACTTTTTGCCTTTTCTGCGGTCCATAAGGTTTCTCACATTTTCCAGGAATGAGGCCTCAGAGCTGGCCTTCTAGCTTTTAATCTTTTTGCTCCCCAGCAACAATGCTATTAGTAAAAGTACTTTTCTCACTTCTCCCTGTGCCTCCAGAAAGGAAACCTCTCACCTACACCCTCTGAGAGACCACCAGGGGTTGGGTTTGTGTAAGTTTTTTAGAAGAGCAGAAGCAGAGAGCGGGAGGTACCTGCAAGCACTGCAAAGCAGGATGCACTATGTATAAAACAGGAGTATGCTTGCTATTCTGTAACGTGCTTAAGTGCTTTAGAAAGGGGATAACACTGGGGGACCCAGTATAGACAAGTGGTCAGTGTTTAGACATTTTTTCCTTTATATTTGAAGTAATTAGACATTTTTAATAAGTATAGAGACTATTCCAAGGGCAAAGCAAGCCAAATATGTAATAAGAACCTGGTAGTATAAGTTTAAATCTAAAATGACAAAACTTGATATTTCTGTATTTCTTGCTAAATAAGCAGGTTTTTAAGCTTTAGCAAATAAGTTTGACTTGAAGTAGCTGTTTGTTTTCTGTTTGAATAAGTTTTCCTTTTTTAAATACAGATATAATATAATAAAGAGTTATAATGTTATCCCAGAGAAAAAATTAATTACTTGTCTCATCTAATACGTGCATGTGTATGTGTGCATGTGTATGTGCATGTACATACACACCTATCTGTGTTTGGGTGGGGAGGTGGGTGTGGAAGTGTCAGTGTGTACATATGTACTTCCCCTGCTATTCCCTACAGAATATTTTTGTTTTGGTGATTTCTAAGGAGGATGCATCTTTTTAAGAAATCTGGTTGATTCCGTTTCCTCCTCCATGTGTCAGCACTGTTTGGTATGTTATTTTTGTTTTTAAATGATGTCAGGTGTGTCTTTAGGCTCTTTCAGTTCCATTTGTTATGTACATCTGTATGGGAAGAGAGGCTGACGCTAGCTGTTGTAGTCATTAAAAGATTATTTTGCAGATCAGTCCTAGTGGATGAAGTTATGAAATCCAAGCATGAGTAAAAGAAACATAACCTTGCAGAAGTGTTGTGAAGTTGGTTGGGATCTA
>NW_008619548.1:0-4237 GCF_000691845.1 Merops nubicus | reverse complement strand
CAGGAAGAATGCACGTGGTTTTCATACTGCAAGGTGGAGTTTCACAGCAGTTTCATAGGACTTGGAGTTGAGTCAGATCCACCACTGCCAATGCACCAATTTCCTCACAGCCCTCCTGGCACAAGTGTGACACCAAGAGGAATCAACCAAACATCATGCTAATGATGGGACCAGGCTCGCCGTGCCAGCAGCCTTTCCTGAGCTAAACTGCCCTGCTCATTCCTGCCTGTCAGTTCTTTGAGCCTGAGTAACTTGGGGATTTCATCGGTGTTCCTGATGAGACACTCCAAGACAGGAGGGACAGTGTAAGTAGCACCAAGCCAATTCAAGGCAAGGCTTCTACTAAAAACAAACAGAACTAAAGAGCCTTGGTTAGAAATTGGTTGCCACAGAAGGAATTTGGCATGGTTCTTGAAATATATACCCATATAAATATATATATAACCATATAAATATATATCTAACCATATAAATATATATATATATATATGCACCATTATGTATCAAGCTACCATACCCTCAGCACAAGTCTGTTACAGAGCTTGAGGGGAACAGGAACACAGGGGTTAAGAACGGCAGGCAGCTATATAAAGATGGCACACGAGAGAAGAAGAGCTGATGCTGGACTCTGTGTGTGTCGGATGGTGAGAGGAGCTAAAGGTTAGAGATACTGAAACTAATGGAGTAACTGGAAAACAGCTGCTGAGGGAAGCTGAGGAATGTAGCAGAGCTGAAAGAAAACCAATGGCAGGTAGAAGGAAAGTTCTCAGGGTAGCATATGCATGTTGATACAGCAGATGGGTGTGCCACCATTCAGAGCACCCTTAATAGGTTGGAGAAAAAGGACAATGGGCATCTCGTAAAGCTTAATAAAGGGAAATGCAACGGCCTGCACTTGAGGGAGAAGAGCCCCAGGCATCAGTGCCCAGGGCCATCCAGGTGGAAGGCAGCTTGGCAGGGAAGGACCTGTGAGTCCTGGTGGACACCAAGCTGACCATGACCCAGCATTCTGCCGTCATGGATGACAAGGCCAACAGCTTCCTGGGCTGCTTTAGGAGTGTTACCAGCAGGCCAAGGGCTGATCTTTTGTGTGTGCTCAGGCCTGGTGACACACACCTGGAGCGCTGGGTCCAGCCCTGGGCTCACCAGTGCGAGAGACAGTACAGACTGGCACCAGTGCAGAACAGGGCTACAGGAATGATTAATGGACTGGAGAGCCTCTCACACAAGGAGAGGCTGAAAGAGAAGGGTCTGTACAACATGCAGAAAGCCCACAGGACATGTTATCCCTGTCTATAGATACTTGAGGAAAATGAAGCTGTCAGACTCCTCTCAGTGGTATCCAATGACAGAAGCAATGGGCACAAACTGAAGTACAGGAAACTCCATATTAAACATAAGGAGAATCTTTTTCACTGCGAGGGTGGGCAAACAGTGGAGCAGGTTGCCCAGAAAGGTTGTGGGATCTCCATCCTCGGACATATTAAAAGACTGAACTGGACACAACCCTGAGCAGCCTGTTCAAAGTGACCCTTCTCTGACTATGGGTTGGACTGGCAATCTCCAGCAGTGCCTCCAGCCCGGTGGTGTGCTGAGCCTGGGGTTACAGCACGTGTACAGGCTCTTCTGCAGCCATGCGGCTCTTCAGTCGGCCACTGCCAGCTGCCCTGCCTTGGCCAGGGGAGAGCTGTGCTGTCAGGGGAAGGAGCCAGCATAAAATAAAAGTGAGGCAAACCCAGCAGACAACACAGTGAAAAACAAACAGATCTGCCTGATGGAAAAAATAGTTCTGACACACAACAGATGGACCTCATGATCTGAGCCCTTGGATTGTGTTTAGTACCTCACAGCAATTAGAGCAATTCAAGTAAATTGTCTGGTCATCTGAAGGTGCCACCCACCTGACATTATGCAGTGTGCTAAGTGGAGCCACTCAGGCAACATCAGTACAGAGTAAAGGCCACACATTACTCGCACCCCTAGAAGCCATATGTTAGGTAATTACTATTCACTAACAAATATGGCACAAGAGGTAGCAGTAGTTAGGAGGGGAGCTGGCATCTCATCGCAGGAACAGTAAATCAAGCCCCTCTCCGTCTGTAAGCCAAAGTATATCACACTAGCAGTGGAACAGAAAAAAAAACCACAATAACACAAAACCAAAAATAGACCATTCTAAAATTTGACATTTATATTTTATCAGCGGAAATTGTGTCGTGGAGTCCCCTGAGATCACTGTAAAATCGTGTCAGGCAAACCTCTGAAAATCAGGACACTTTGTTTTTTAGTTCAGTTACTAAGGACCTGTCATGTTACTTTATGCCTTGAAGGACACAACTTCTATGAGCTGGCAGTATTGGGAGGTGTCACTGCTGTTCACAGCCAGAGGCCTGTTTCAACTGAGACTTTTTCTTAGCAAAATGCGAGGGAAATATACTAACAGTGCAGTCTAGTAACTCTCACACTTATCAACAGTCTCAGTGACACATACATAGGACCTGCACAGTTAGGCCCAAGAACTAAACCATGTCCTACCAGCTGCCATCAGAACAGCTGTATTAATACTATGCCAAATTAATCTGCCTACTTGCTTTCCTGATTTTTAAGTAGCTATGACATGGTTGAGCATGGCAAGAGAAATGGTATATACTAGTTGACAAGCTCTTCAGGGATAAACCCCCCTAAGTCACCTAACACATGGCATTTATCCTTCTCAAAGTGGGTGGTACGGAACACGTCACTGAGCTGACGGGTGTAGCCTCAGAAGCGTTGCTGGTTCCCTTAGCAGGCAGGTTTCACTGACAGGACATCCATCTTAATTAAGTGTTCCTGTGTTACATTTTCCTAGCAGAAAAAAAAAAAAAAATCAGAATAATATAAGAAAATTAGACAGCAACATATTATTTTGTATTGTGTTTGGAGCTCATCAATCAGCCAACCTGCTATCGATGTACTTCTAAGCTGATCATCCCTGGCAGTGAAATCAGACATGCCTAGCCCGTGTTTCTAGCTCTGAGTTATTTGGACATGACGTACAGTTATAAAAACGAGAGGTTAGGCTAAATAAAGGAAGAGGCTGAGCTGACCCAAAGACTTAGCTTACAAATGGCACATGTCAGCAGTGCATGATCCTGAGCTTCGTGATGTGTGGCTGACCTTCAAAATGTCTTTTCCAAATAATGCATGGAAATTCAAGTTTTACTGACAGAAGGATGCCTGAATGCCTCTCAGGGTTCCCATCTCAAACAACCTGAATGCTCCTGCAGAAGAGCAGGACCTGTGGTTAAGCTGCTACCTTGGTCTGACACAGCGTTGTTGCTATTAGCTAACATTTCACAAGCTGATTCATTGGATGGACCTACAGAAATCACTCTTTATGCCAGTACACTGGAAAAAAAACAATTCCAAAATACAAAATACAGCCAAGAAAAACAAACAAACAAACAAACAAACAAAAAAAAACACAGGAAAGGAAAAAAAAAAAAGAAAGGAAAAAAAAAAAGAAAACCCGACCCAAACCACAAAGCAAACAAAGCAAGCCAAGAGATTTATTTATTCTGCAGGGCTAGAGAGCCTGCACTGCTGTTCTTGACACTGCCACTTCAGGTGCTGGGAAACACAATGTCTTCAGTTTGTTACTTCTGATTCGTGGGCTCTTACATTTCCAGAAGTTGCCACAATGCAAACCCATCTCCAAATAATGATCAAAATATTGGAACAGGAACATAAAATTCAAAATTGTCACCCAAGCTCAAACAAATATCTGAAAACTTGACCTCTCTAAAGCAAGTGGTATGAAAGCCTTACTGCAGGCATCTAACTGGAATAACAGGACTAAACTTCACTGTCATTTCCTGTTCTTTGTTTGGAGGTGGTTTTGCAGAAAGTGGACCTCATGCATTCATTGAAAACACTTAATTGTTCTAACAGGTTGGCTGTTCCCTGAGGGTGTATGGCTCATTATTAGTTCAGCTAAGATTTGTTATGTGCCACATTCAGAGGGATGGAAAAAGCTTCTGCTTTGCCCAGAAGGAATAGGAGAGGTACAGAGCAGAGCAACCAGCAGCATGAGTGAGTAGAACCATAGAACCACAATGGTTAGAAAAGACCTCTAGGAAAAGACCTCTAGGATCATCAAGTCCAACCCCCATCCCAGCATTTCCCTAACCACTAGACCATAGCCTCCAGTGCTACATCTAGTCAATTTTTGAACGCCTCCAGGGATGACGACTCCACC
>NW_008619547.1:0-1417 GCF_000691845.1 Merops nubicus | reverse complement strand
ACTGCTAAATCCTATTAAAAGCCCGGATGCCTTGTGACAGAAAGCAGGGGACGGGACGGGATATGGCAAGACCTCACAGCTGGGAACTCAGGAGGCCCTGTGACGGAAAGCAGGGCACGGAACAGTTAACTACTAATTGTCTGTTACTTAACTTGTAGGAATTCTGCTGTCTCTGTGAATCCTTGTTGGTCTCTGTTTCTGTGAATCCATGTTTTGTGCGAAACTGTTCTTTGTTGCTACTGCTATACTTTATTATTGCTGCTGATTGTGTGATTGTCGAGTCCAGACGTTTTGATTGTGAAGTGTGAGTGAGACGTACTTTTGAATCCGAAGCGATTGGGGTGACTGAGATATGGTGAAGTGTGGTGCGAGTATGAACGGAGGAGTGTTGTGTTTAAACATGGTGATTGGTGTATGTTTTAACCAATGAATTAGAGTACAACCCGCGCCAAAAGATTTTAACATCTTAGAAGGGATAAATGGAATAACTTGTTTTGTGGATGCCTTACAGTTTCTAGTCCATCAAGAGAGTGGCATCTCACATAGATAATGTTACAGTGTAGGATTTGTGCAGGACGCTGGCATTGTTCTTCTGCCAGGTGGTGGAGTGTATGCCCCCAGTGTGAGCGGGAGCATTTTAATCAAGTAGATTCTGAACCTAAGATGCAGCAAAACATACGTGAGATTAAGCTGTAAAGGCATCTAAAGGGGTTGAAGTTCCCTGCCTGGAAACAGTTTAGCATCAGCTTTGCTTATGGCTTTTTCTTTGAGGTTGTAGTTTGGTATCTGGGTTTGTGTATTTGATTAGCAATTACCTTGCTCCGTCTCAGAATTTTGGCTTGGTTATCGTAACTATTGATCTGATTTTTTTTGTATTTGGATTAGGTAATTGTTTTTACATTTAATATGGTTAGGGGATCATCTAAGGGAGGCATCCTGAAAAAAAAGCAAAAAAAAATATCACCTGAAGTGTGTTTTAAAGCACTGAATAAAGGTTGCCAGACCTCAGGATGGGGTCACAATAAGGGAGAATTTGATTAAATACTGACATAATTAGTGGCCACTTTATACCCTGAATGATCAGGAAGTCAGAAATAATTATGAGGCTAGGAAGGACTTTGGGTTAGTGAGCAAAGAAAGTTAAAGATTTGGGATATATTTTGATTAAGGGTTTGTGGTATGTTGATTCAGGAAGGATTATAGCTGTGAGCTGATGAATAATTTGACTAAGGGTGTGTGGTATGTTGATTCAAAAAGGATTCAGGGGATTTTAGGAATACCAAGAAAGAGCTTCTAAATGAATAAACAGTGCTAGGTTATTACAATGTGAAACTTGTTTAATGGAACAAGAAGGTTTAAAACTGAGAAGTGGGGAGGGATTTAATCCAGGCTCCTGTTCAACTTGTCCTGAGGGAGA
>NW_008619546.1:37022-37357 GCF_000691845.1 Merops nubicus | reverse complement strand
CTGCCATAAATCAGGGAGATAAATTAGGGAGACAGCGGGGGCTGGGCCACACACCTCCCCAAGAGCCATTTGGCTCCTTCTCATCAGTTTGTGACACACAAGGTGCTTTCAGGCCGGCAGTACCCACCCTCCCCTTCTGCAGTCCCCTGGTGCTCTGTTTCCAACTGGAGGCACCGAGTTTGCGTGGGAGGGTTTGTGATGTGAGCGGCCTCTGCACCGTGTGCCTCGATCAGGACGTGAAACAGATGAGCTCAGCTTCCAGGACAAACATACAGTGATAAAAATCTGTGTGACAGCCATAGACAAGCAGCGTTTCATGTGGAGGATTTTTCACT
>NW_008619546.1:0-36772 GCF_000691845.1 Merops nubicus | reverse complement strand
CGGCACCGGTACCGCAGCCGAGAGGAGACACAGGTTGTCTGCGGTCTGAAGAATGGAGCCCTGCCCCTCACCTGCTAACTGCCTGGAACGTGTTGGTCTGACGGGCCTCGGCACGCTTCAGCCTTGGTTCTCAGTGGGTTCTGTTGTTGGACTTTTTTTTTTTTTGAAACCAAGTGTAATTTTCCACTGTTAAGCTTACTCTTTTTTTTTTTTTCCCTTTAAGAACTGCAAGTCATGGAGTCATTCCCTGCTTTAAAACCTCGTGCACTGAACGTCTTCACTCCCCAAGCAATGCCTTGCAGAGACCGTTCCCAGCCTGCTGTGTAACGCTGGAAGCGTGCGGTGGCAGCTGAGGTACAGGAGGTTCCACAGCCTCTCTCAAGCTTGTCAGTCATCTTTTGATGTCAGCTGAACGGAGATGGGGGGGGAAAAAACAAACCCAAACCATTGCTTAATATTACAGAACTGTGATTTCTCATTGCTCTGACCCTTCCTTCCCTCATTCAACATGTAAGAGACCAGGGGTTTCTTCCACTAGGCAGTACCTAAAGCAGTCACTGACACTTTTTACTCAAGTTTTTTACTTTATGTAAATTCTATTTTAGCTTTTAATGTGCCAATTAATGCCTCTGCTCACTTCAGGAAAAAAAGCCAGCTTTTCTGTAACAGCCAAACCAGATGCTGTTTTCTAAATGTGTTTGATATGTTGATTTCTTTTTGTGCTTGTTAAGGGGATGCAGGGTTGGCTGCTAAAAGCACTGACAGATGCCTCGGAGCCACTCCTGCCCGAAGGTCGGACTCCTCACACCAAATTGTTCCTCGTGTTCTTTGACCCACAGGTTAAGTGGCAGGACTTGCCTGCAGCCACCAGAACCTGGTTTTGGAGCCCTAAGTAAAAAAGATGGGAAAGGGGAAACTGGGGATAAGAATGGAGATGAACGACACTGCATGAAGGGTGGAAAACTCAGGTCAGAAGAAACGTTGGGTTTTTTTTTTAAATTATTAAAATGTAATGATCAAAACCATGCTCTGACAACACATTTCGCTGGCAAATCTATTTCCATGAGCCACTGCTCTTGTGTACCAGCTTTTTTGAATAAACGAGCAGTACAGGCATGAGGTGGAATTATTTCTGATTTTTCTTTTTATTTGTTTTCTGAAGTGCTGGATGGATTTTGTTTCACATCTGCCAAAAGCACAGGCAAAATGCAGGAAGGTGCAGGGCTAAGGACAAGCGGTTACGTAGGTCCCATTGAACAGGCTCAGTAGAAATATAACAAAGCATTTTCCAGCATAGATTTTTTTAAA
Organism: Merops nubicus; assembly: GCF_000691845.1. Taxonomy (NCBI): domain Eukaryota; kingdom Metazoa; phylum Chordata; class Aves; order Coraciiformes; family Meropidae; genus Merops; species Merops nubicus. The sequence continues at coordinate 35,464 of NW_008619546.1, read as the reverse complement.
GTGTCTTCTGAAAGTATGCAGTGTCTCAAACTCTAGTACCTTAAACTGCATTCTTTGCATTCCAGAGGTATTTCTAACATGTTAACAGTTGTTTTCAGCTACATTTTGGCTCGATTTTCCAAAATTTTATTGAGGCAGAATATCTGATTAACTACAATTGGAATTTTTTCCTTGGTAAAGACTTCAGGCTTTTGATCCCTAAATCAGTAAAACCATCATCACCCGGAAAATCAGAGTATTTCAGTGGAGGCTCACTCAGAGAATCAAAGCCCACTTCAATTCTTGTCCTGGTGCTAGCAGAGTATTTAGACATTTTGCCACAAATCCTGCTGTGGAAGGCAGAGGCTTGGCTGAGGGACACCCCCTGCTCTGCTCCTCCCACGCTGGGGGGCGGCGGGGCCGGCAGTTATTCCTCCCACAGGAGCCTGAAGAGCAGAACAAAAGTTTGGCAGCTACAGCAGCCAGAGTCTCATCTTCCCCAGAGTTTTCAGCTTCATCTCAGCATAAGGATGACTCATCACAACCAAAAGGTCCCTCAAAGTCACTGTGAGCTGACTCTGGGGGACACTTTTTCCCACGCAAGTGGCCTGAATTGGAATGGCTCCGGCCCTGGCTCGTGGGGGGAGCAGCAGTGAGGCGAGCAGCACCAGAGCCTCCCAAGCAGGCCCCTTGCTCACCAGGGACAGCAAAGTTGCTGTGGTGGAGGAGGCCTCCAAGAGGCAAGCGACACCAGACCATCCAAAGCAGGCACCTTCTCGGGCCTCCTGTGTGAACAGCGGCCCCGTGACTGAAGGCATGTCACTGCTGTGGCCCGCAAGCAGCATCCCCAGCGAATAAAAAAGGCTTGAAAAATAAAAAACACCTAAGAAAAGATTTTAGGATCATAAATAGGCCACTTATTTATCACAAAAGCTGCAGGACTGGGAGTACAAGGGTGAAGAGTGTTCTGTGAGGACTATGTACTACCTCATCAACCTGAAGTCTCATCACCAATTTGAAATTCCAGTGTCCTAAGGAACAATTACTCTGATCAATGAAGACGGTAACATACCCATCCCCACTGCCCAAGAACAGATTTAAGAGCTGACTAGGAGTAAAAGCAGCATTTGTTTATGTGGACAAAAAAAACAGGAAGGAAGAAGGGCTGTAACTGTTGTCAGGATGCTCTGCTGCAGGCACGTCTGTCAACTGCTGAAGCATCTCATCTATGCATACGTCACTGGTGGCTCACATCATCAGGGTGAAGAGCCAAATTCTCCAAAGACGCTGAGAAGGAAAACAGTTTAAAAACTGGGGCTTTTGTGGAAAAAAAACAGGATCAAATATGATAATAACCTGTTGGCCAGAGAAACAGCAACCATGCCCACAGTTCTGAGCAATAGTTGTCAGGCACTCTAGAAAAGCAAGGAGTCGGATGGCTGGAAACTGAGGCACAGGACCTGGTTTAATTCAGCCTTCCTGAGAAGGGAACCCTCCCATGAAACCACCCCACCCCCAGCTGCCTGGCCATGGCAAGGAGCCATCACTGCCTTCCCATACTGATCAGAGAGGTGATGGTGAAGGGACGCCACACACAACACTGCTGCAGCTTGTGGCCCTGATCTGTATTTTGTTCTTTTGTTTTGTTTTGTTTTTTTTCTTCTGTAACACTCATAGACCTCAATATATTCTGTTCATAAAAAACTAAAGGGGGTAGTTTAAGGGAACTAAAAGCACGTTTGTTTTGTCCACAGATGAAGAAACACCGGTGTGGTTGAAGGTTGAACCTGTAGTGGAGTGTTAGTCAGTTGTAAACAGAAGGAGACGTGTGCATTGTACACGGGCTGGGTACGGGGGACCAGGGACGAGTCCGCGTCATTCCAGCTCCGATAGCGTGCACGGCCTCCGGAACTCCTGTCCCCGCTCGTGGAGCCACTTATTGGATACTGCAAAGACAGAAAGGGTTCCATCACTGCCCTGGTTAGCCCGAGCTTCTATTTAAGCTAAGTATACGCTGTGGGGCAGCTTTCAGTTAAGCACAGGATTAGCTAAAGTATTTTAAGACGGATGCACACAAATATGAACTTGGTCTAATAAGCCCAAGAGGGAGAAAAAGCCTTCCAGGAGCTGCAAAACTACAAAAGACTACTGAAGTAGATACAGTATTACATGTATTTTATAGATGTAATAAAATATGCTACTATCTGTAATACATACAACGTAAGAGAGAGAAAGAGGTATGAAGTAAATACAGCTATGAAGGACCTAATTTCTAGCTGTTTTTTCTTCTACCACAAAGTCCAGAGGAAAAAGAAACCCAAGACAACCCCCCCCACAGCCCTGGAGCTCAGAGGCAGCGAGAACGACGTGAGGGGTACTCACCCCATTTGTTCCCAACTAGTACGGGGCAGGCCGCATGCCGCGTGCTGTAGTCGCCTTCTCCGCTGGGGAAGAGGTTGTACCAGAACACGGCTGTTCCCTGCAAACGGCAGCACAAGCCCTCAGCACCCTGCTCCCTGCGGTGCACGCTCCCACGCCAGCGTGCTTCAGGCTAAGGCAAAGGCATGTCTACCTGTATTTTAGAGCTGCCTTTTAAACCCAAGGCTCTTTTCAATGTTCTAACGTTTGCTTTCCAAAGGAATGAGTCTCCCCTGACTCATTCTGTGTCTGTATACACTTGGCTGTTAAGCCTGCTTCATTCAGCTCTGACCAGTTTTCCAAAGCAAGGTAATATTTACTAAAAATGAGCAGCAGGCCAGCAAAGAAAGACCTTGTTTGTGACCCTTCTGAGAGAAAAAAACATGAAAGGAACATGCAGCTCCAGGGAGAATTCCCTACAGACACCTCAAGACTAAACCTATTTACAGATCTGAGCATTTTCAAAATGCGTTTTGCACTACTGTCATGTTTTGCAAAGTCAGTGCATTATCACAACTTCAGTTTGGTTGGAAGAGGCCTTTAAGATCGAGTCCAACCATCAACCTGGTGCTGCCAGGTCACCACTAAACCATGTCCCTCAGCACCACATCTCCATGGCTTTTCAGTCCCTCCAGGGATGGGGACTCCACCCTGGGCAGCCTGCGACAGGCCTTGACAACACTTTCAAGGAAGACGTTTTTCCTCATGTCCAACCTAAACCTCCCCTGGGTACAAATTGAGGCCATTTCCTCTTATCCAGTTCACCTTGTTCCTTGGGAGAAGAGACCAACCCCTACCTGGCTCCAACCTCCTTTCAGGGAGTTGTAGAGAGCCAGAAGGTCTCCCCTGAGCCTCCTTTTCTCCATGCTCAACAACCCCAGGTCCTCAGCCACTCCTCATAGGACTTGTGCTCTAGACCCTTCCCCAGCTTTGTTGCCCTTCTCTGGACACACTCCAGCCCCTCAATGTCCTTTTTCGAGTGAGGGGCCCAAAACTGTGAAGGTGCAACCAAGTCCAAAATGTAACTGTGCAGAACACCAGAGGTACTTGGGATCCCCAGTACTACTCCAGTTGCTTCACTGAATTGTAAGTACCTCTGTGCTCCCATGAACACTGCTCTAATCTTCGTTGTGTAAACTCATTTTAAGGCTTTTTAAAAAACGTTTCTGTATCTGTTATATTTTTGAGGAGGTGGAGAAAGGAGCAGTTACACTGGATAAAAATCCCCGATTACCTTTTTAGGCCAAACACTAGCTCCTACTTCAGGAAAGACTGTAGCTCCCCCTGCTGACACGTCGCTCATCTGAAAGGTGGGGAAAGGCACAGGTAAGCTTCAAGCAGAGACTCTCAAGTGTCACATTGTAGTAAAATAGAGTTAGGTTCCTGAACAACTTAATTTCTACTTCCCAAATAGTGAGCAAAGGCTACGTGATGAACAGCCTCAAAAAAAGCTGAAACCCACCCATTTTGTTCAGCAAAGCCTTGGCCCTGAATGTCATACCCTCAGAGGTTTTGGCAGTGAGCAAGCTGTAAATACCAATGCAGATATAAAAATGAATAGACAGTCAAGTAATTTAAGCCAGTGCTCAACCCTGGGAGGTGTGGGGGGCTGTGGAACCTCCTTAAGAACACCTCAAACCCATTACTGCTAAATTAGTGACTGTCTACATTTACAATTCATTTCAGAAGAAAACCATAACAAAATGAATGGGATAGAATATGCAGTGGTAGGTATTTCTGGTGCTAGCACATGGCAGAAATACATCACTTACATAAAACAACCAAGTAGCAATTCTGTTGCCTGTTCCCAATTCCTTAAAAGCATCTGGCTCATCTTTCTGTGAATAAAAGGAAGCAGATTTAGTGAGCATTTCATGTGGGTTGTTCAGAGGATCCAATGACAGCCAACTGCAGAGCCAGCAGCAGACAAGCTCCTGCAGAAAACTGAATTCAATCCCTCCATTCAGAAGGAGGGGGGAATGCAACAGGAGTATAGATATTAATTTAAATAAACCAGGAATTTTAAAAGTCTGTAGACATCAGTCCAAATTGCTAATGGTCGAGAACAACTGTGCTGTCTGAAAATGAGTATAAAAATCCTCTTCACAGCCAAAAACTTAATTACACTTCTAGAACCCACTCCCTGAGACCACTACTTGTGTGTGCTAGAATTCCAGGTACTCCAGAAATCAACCCATGCATTTCCAAAACAAAACTGTCAAATCATCTGCAATGCTTCTGAACACCTGCTTACACAGCAGCGATTCCAACTGATAGTCACTGGCTCAGATTCACAGTGTTAGGGTTAATCTGAAGGGGTTAAATCACACATAAGTATGCCCAATAACTAACCAACTGAATTCAGTGGCATTATTTCCAGTGGTCCACACGTCAAGCTGGAATAGAAAGTAGGTTGGGAATTTAACTCAGATAAAAATGAAGGGTGCTGAGATGAAGACCCCAGCAGGCTTTTTACAGTTTCAGAACTCTGCTAGCAACCAACATTGTCACTACAGTAACAGAGCACTTATATTTCCAGAATTTTTTTATCAGCAGGCACAGTGCTGGCACCTCAGCTCCGGGGAGAGCTCTCTCTCTGCACCATGGACCTGCGGTGGCAAGTTCTGCTGTGCTGCCTCCAAAGACTTCCTCACAGAAGAGGGCATCAAGCTCTCTACCTGTGCAACCACTTCTGCCTCATCCAGTTTAACTGTGTATCTTTCAGTGATTTTAAACAAAATGGCTTTACATGACCAGTGCCTTGGCCAACTGAGTATTTCTAAATGTCTTCTCAGATTTAGAGTAAAGCTAATGCCCTTTGCTCTGTTAAGAACTACTGGTCATCTCCTTGGAATAATTCTTTTTCCAGTATATTTTTGAAGAAGAACCTTGCTGCTGTGTAATGCTTGAAGTGTTTATCAACTCAGCTGGTGGTTTAGAGGGCTTTCCCCACTAACACTGTTAGAAAAGTTGAAGAGCTACCCAATTTAATATGTTAAAGGATAAAAATCATGCCACAGCCAAGAGGCCCAAGGCTTCACCGGGTGACTATCTCTCCTCCATCTCTTTACTTGCCCGTGCAAAGTCAAAGTGGGGTTCATACTGTCCTCCCACTCCATAATTTGCCACCTGAAAAAGAGAAACATAGTACTTGTGAAGAAGAAAGAGGTGGAAATAGAAAACAGGACTTACCCTTCCAAAATCAAAATGAGGCTCATACTGGCCTCCTACTCCATAGTTGGCTACCTACAGTGAAAGAAGCACAAAATCTAGTAAAACAGTATTTTATCCAGACAAGAATTTGACTGTTGTCTACGACCTCTGGGCAGGTGAAGTTCAGAAGTAAACCATAGGAAATTGCAAGTCTCTGCCAGCTAAACTGGACTGTGTGCAGCAAAGTCCTACTAGGTGTAGTCACAGGTAGCTCTGACTGCACCCAGGCACCTCACTGGTGTAGAGCCAGAACCTGACTTTGGGCTTTTAGGTTCTCAGCCCTTCAGTCTGCCTTTGCTGTTCTGACTGGGCACCAGCTCCCAGCAAAGGCAGCAGAACTGGGGTCAGCTTTCCTTCAGAGCTCTTCTGTCCGCCCCCAGATGAGCGCTAAAGACATTCTCCTGTTTCTGAGTGCCTGCTACTGTTTGCTCTGGGGGCTCTCAGGTGGCAGAACCTGACCATGAACCTCCTGAAGCTCCTGGACAGCCACGGGCTCCGAGGAGCTGCGGGATGTTTGGCTACAAGAGCAGCAGCACACGTGAGACTGGCACTGCAAGGTGTACTCTTGCTAAGGAACCTGGCCACTAGTGCCCCAAGGTACAAAAATACTTCTCTCCTACTGAAACTTCATAGGTTATATTCTCTTCAAAATAGGTCATGGTGCTTTTACACCATTCAAGCTTAAATCACTTTTTGATCTCTATGTCAATAAAGAGGATCCGCTGTCCTTTTGCCAATTAATTTGTTATTTTTTCAATCTCTTCTATATATTCATAACCTCAATTTCCAACCTCATGCTTGGGCATTTTATCATCGGGAGCCTTGATGGATACAACTTTCAGGAACTGCTTTCTAGGTATTGATGCTTTCTCAGAAACAGTGAAGGAGGTGTTCATTTAAAAGTCTCGAGTAAACAAGTAAAAGTACTTCTAAAGTAAGTTTTCCACATTGCAGAGACACCAGACACACTGCTGGCCTTCTAGGCCCAAGGGTGGGATGACATATCTAAACACCCCTGCTATCCCCCTTTCCACTTCCACTGAAGAAAGAGCTGCTCCACAAAGACAACTTTGTTTCTTCCTCCCTGTAAAAACCTGGCTCACTCCTCCCACAGCCTGGAATCAAACCACACGTCCCTGGGTTGAAGGAGTTTTTGTGGTCACCTCACCAACACCCCCTGGGTGACCACGATGCTGCTGCACACAAAGCTCTCCAAAATGAAATGCCAGCTGACTTTCACCTCCATACTTGTCTCAACAGTTTACCTGTAGTTCCTCTGCTGTGGAGACGTCAAGTCCTGTCAGATCCTGTATCCTCGTGTTAATGCGAGACACCACGGGGCTTTCATAGCCGGACAACCAAGCGCTGGGTGTGGGGGGAAGTTAAAAATTAATAACATGTGCCAGGAACAGGCAGTAAGCTAGCAGTACAAATGCAACACTTGGAATTAGTCTGAATTTGAGATTATGCTTGTGTACTTTTCAAGAATGTGGTAGAATCAGAAGTATTTCCAGGGCATTATGAAGGCCAGCATTTAATGACCGTGTTTTCTAGGAAGAATAATGACAGCACAGGTTTAAAGAAGCATTAAAACTAAAGGCTTTAATTCCTATACTGGACTCTCAAATGACTGAAGAAAATGTTCCCAACAGTGAAATCTGCCTCAAGCTGTTTTCTAAAACAGACACAAACTACTTTAGCTCTTACTCATTCCAAACAGCGAAGTTAGACCCCATGTTTGATGCATTTTGAAGCAATGCCTGGGAAAGGAAGAGGTGAGTTACTTTCACATTGCTTAACCTCTGCATTGGTACTAAAAATCATTATAAACACAAATAATGCATAGAAACTCTCGTCTGTTTTCCACATTTTTCCCTGTTCCTACCAAAACAACCTATTATGAATTAGGTATTTAGCACATTTCAAGTACACAATGATTTTTTTTTAAGGGGAAAAAAAACAACTGACAAACCCTATTTATTTTTTTTAAAATAGCAATCTGAAAGGTCAGCTTCACAGTTCCAAATGCATCTTCAAAATGTCTGCCTCCTACTGTAAACGAGAACTTTTCAGCTAGAAATAGTCCAATATCTGGCAAACTACTCAGCAATGCCAACAGGTTGAGGGAAGTTATCTTCCCCCTCTACTCTGCCCTGCTGAGGCCCCACCTGAAGTATTGTGTGCAGTCCTGGGCTCCTCAGTTCAAGAAGGACAAAGAACTTTTGGACTACTAAGATGATCAAGGGCCTAGAACACCTGTCCTATGAGGAACAACCCAGGGAGCTGGGGATATTTAGCTTGGAGAAGAGGAGGCTGACAGGGGATCTTATTAATGCTTATAAAGATCTAAAGGGTGGGTGTCAGGAAGATAGGGCCAGGCTCTTCTCAGTGGTGTCTGGTGACAGGACTAGGGGGCAGTGGCCACAAGCTGGTGAACAAGAGGTTCAACCTGAAGATAAGGAAGAACTTTATGGTGAGAGTAACAGAGCACTAGAACGGGCTGCCCAGGGGGGTGGTGGAGTCGCCATCTCTGGAGACTTTCAAGGCCCGCCTGGATGTGTTCCTGGGTTATGTACTCTAGGTGATCCTGCTCTGGCAGAGGGGTTGGACTAGATGATCTTTTGAGGTCCCTTCCAACCCCTAACATCCTGTGAATCTGTGAGTGAAAGGTGTGACCAGGTGGAGAAGCAGCTCCACCTGTGACTCAGCCTCCAAGAGTTGCTGGTTCCTGCCAGCTGCATGGCTGGGCAGCCGGGGCAGCCTCATCCACAACAGCCATGTCTGGCAGAAAAAGGCCCAAACGTGGTGGGAGCACAGCTCTCTGCATCACTGTGCCCTCACCAGCCCTGCAGGCAGCCAGCTGCTTGCAGGGAAACAAATGTTTGTTCGTTTGGGGACGGGGGGAGGAAATGCAATTTCAGCTATCCCTTCCCCCCCCCCTTTTTTTTTTAAATTTAAAACCACTCATTTGCTCACATGATGCTTGTTTTTCTTGCTGCTTTACTCATCCCATTCTAGCCCCTGCATCTTCATTTTAACTGTTACTCTCTTGGCATGCTCCGTGGTCCTCTCATCTCCTCAGTCCCCTGCTACTTACTAATATGGATTATAACATTGATGGGTTCAGCCACATTTCTTTTTTTTTCCTTTTTGCAGGAAAATGCAAGTTCATTCACAGCTAGTTCTACTTTTTCTCTAGCATCTGACTCAGCCATTTGGGCTCATCATTGGTTCCACCTGCTTTCACAAGACTGTTGGAGAGAAATACTTGTGCTCAGAGCCTTGCTGGCAAGCACATCATAGTATTGCTACTCAAATGAACTGTCACATCTATACTAAATTAAGGTTGATTTCTTTAACATTACCTTTATATTAAAAAAAAATAAAACCAAAACACTTTGGGTGGGAGGAACAGTAGCATGGCGTGACACAAGGCACTGACACAGGTTACAGAATCTCTACGAGCAATATTTCTTTTTCTTTTAAATAACAAATGAACTGTAGAGAAAAGAAATAAGGTTTTTCAAGACAAGACTTGCACAAACACATACACAGATTCATCCACTTCTGAACACTGTTAGTATGGGGAAGTGTTACAAGGCAACCTGATTTAAGGTGGTAGGAGAATGCAAAGACTGCTTTCACCCCAAAAAAGGCAGCCCCCCGCAAAAAAAGAACCCAGCTATGCAGCCACATGCTGTGCAGCCATGTTGGACAGGTAACACTCACAAGCAATCTGAACCTCACGCTTAGTACATAAGAAAAAGCCCCAACACAGCCATCAGCTTCAAAATGGAGGCTCTGGCTCTAGTTCTGTCCAGTCTGCATGTAAAGGCTTTAAGGAAAAAAAAAAACAAAACAAACACACACAAACCACACCAAAGAAAAAGAAAAGCCTATATTGGTTATTTAAATGGCAATTAATATTTTTGACAGAGAAAATACTACAGCCTTTCATGAAGAGAAAATACTATATGGATTTTAAAGTGAATTTAATTGGCTGAGGATACAAAGAAAGTCTATGAAAGGTGGAGGAAACAGGGAACTCAAACCAAATTCCCAGTGCCAGCCTGTCTGCTGAGCAGACCTTGGGGGAGGCCTGCAGTGCTGAATAGCTTGGTGTGAGGTAGTACAGCCGTGACTTAACCCTGTGAGCACCATGAAACTTGCTTTGTGAGGGCAGAGCACTCAGCAGGGCCTGCGGAAGCCCATGTACATTGTTCTGCACCAGGAGGTCTCTTCTGCTGACATCAAAGTAAGTGGGTGCCTCATGCAAGACCATTTAAAGCAGGTGTTCCTTCACACAGAGGAATCTTTTTTCCCTGCTCTTATCCACCCAAAAAGAGTTAAAAAATAAAAGGGACTCCCTCGCCAACAGCATGAGCAACTCTTTATAGATGCACACACCAGGGTTCAGCATGATTCAGTAAATGAACAGTACAGTAGGTAAACTAAGTCACTCATCTGACAAGTGAACTTGCATCAACAGCATTCCATCCTATTTTTGACCAGCTGACACCAACAAGACCACTATGGCCAGAAAAATTCAGCACAAAAAAAGGGACAATCTTATGTCTGGGAAGTCATAAGCATGGCAGTTTAAAACATGGGTGACTTCACTTACAGGAGGATTTGATATTTCCCTAACTGCCACAACCAAACCCAAAATTCCCTGACTGCATCAGATTCTGGTGTCCCACTTGCCTTTGTAAAAAGACACCTGTGAACCAAGGTTCACAGGTAATGGCTGACAGAAATGGAAAGGATTTCGTTAGCATGCTGAATTCATGCTGGAGGATGGCTTTTCTTCCTCCTCACATTCCAACAGCTTTTATCTTCACTACAACCAGCCAGCAGCAATTCCATTTACACCTCCCCATTATAATTGCACCTGGTATATTATTAGAAGATTTTTAATACCATGATATGCAGAAATAATTTTAGACTAAGCAGTATCAACCTTATTAAGAGCTTTTTAATACCACAATATGCCATCCTGGTTTGGGGTACAGCAGAGCTGGTTCTGTTGAACAATTTTAACTTTTCAGCTAAAGCTCTTACAATTAACTGCACTGTCTGAAGTTTGCAGCATTTTTTTTTTGTAGACTGTCTGCTTTCAGCAGTGATAACACTCCATGTTTAGAGTTACTACAAGGTATTGGTATGCAGACCAAGGCCACTGCTAAAGCTTGTCTACCACACAGTAGGGCAGAAAGTAAAGCCACACCTGCAGGGAGGAGCAGACAAGGTAACTGACCCTAAAATTCACCATTGGGGTATTCCATCCCATACCCATCCTATTCACTATAAAAGCTGAAGGATCATGAGGGTCAAGCCCTTCTGCCTCCCCCCTCCCTTTTGCTGCTCCTGCAGTGGCCGGTATCTGAGGACTCCTCCTCCATCCTGCCTTTGATCCCAAGTCGTGTGCTCCTGAACCCAGTTGCCATCTGCTGCTGAGTCCAGCCTGGGACTCTTCCCCAGGGGCTGCTCCCCAGCATCAGGGGTGACTGTGACATGCTGCCATTGCGGGGGGGGCCAGTTTGGTTCAGTACCAGTTTTCGTACTTGTATGTATTTGTACTTATTCTATTTTCTTATCATTATTACTATTATCAGTAGTAGCAGAATTAAAGCTGTTTTCCTTTCTAATCAGTAAGTCTCTCTCCCTTACTCCCTTTCTCTTCGTGTTCCTGAACAGAGCTCCAGAACCCAGCCGGGGCTGAGCCCAGCTAAGGGGGGCTAACAGAGAGCATCTGTTACTGGTCTGGGGGCAGCCCTGACCCCAAGCCATGACATATGCAGAAATAATTTTTAGACAAAGCAGGATATTAGGGTAAAAAAGAACCAGACAACTGTTCAGAGCTACACGATATACAAGGGCTTACAGGCCCCAAAACTCATCTCCTCCAACCACGCTGGTCGGTCCAGTACCAGACATTACTGGGGCCACGGCCTTAGACTCAGCTGCGGAGGATTTCAACACTGCTGTTGCTATTGGTCACACGGAACACTGGTATTTATGCTTAAAAACTTTCTAAAAATGTCCTTAGCAAGCAAAAAGTATTAGCACAGATGAGACAGGGAGTGAATAAAAGCACAGATTGGTCTTTCTGAAGTGGAAACTTTAACATCATACACTACAAGCTCCAACTGGCTGCTAGGAGGAGAGGGAAAAAAACACCCCAGCAGCGTCTTTAAAAGCGGTGTCCGGGCAGCTGAGTTTGTTCTGTGCCGCACACAGCACGGCTCGATGCTGCTCCTCTCACAGGGCCTGCCACGTACTGCCCAGCAAACAGTAGTCCTCTCAGAGAGAGGAATGTAACTCAGAACTGCATTTCCTAGGAAAGAATGTCTTAAGGGGCAAAGCAGTCATCTAGTATAAAAATAAAGTAAGCATTTGGGGGTTTTCAGGAGCAATGATTCATCGGGAAACCAAACCAGCTCCAACAGCTCTCACAGAAAGATTTTTCTATCTGTGGTTCTACAAGAGAAGTTCAGTGATCCAGCATGAATAATGTGATCCTTTCAAAGCAGTCTGCTTGGTGTGTTTGGGGGTGGTTTCTACCTCCTGCTACAGATTTAGGTGTTGACTTCTCTTTTAAATTACACACTGCTTAAACAATCTGCACACAGAGAAATGCAAAGGGAAGGGGAAGTATGAGATGGGAAGTCCCCTCCACCTTCAAAGACTACTTCACTAACTTCATGATGTGTCCCATTTCCCAAACTCTGCCCCATTTACATGTATGCATCTTTGCAATTCTCATTCCAGTTTCCAGTGATGTACAGAATTAAGAATCTTGACTCAGTAAATCTGACTGATTTCTGTGAGTTCCTTACGTATGCTGGAAGGAAGTCCCAAAGTGCTGCCTTTTTAAGCCCTAAGTCTTAAACATTTAAGGGTCGTATTCACCAGGTGTAGCCAGGAAGCTCTGCCCTGGGTTTGCAGCACAGCACACCAAGGCACTTCACAGTAGCAACTGCCCTTATACTTTACCTTTGTTTCTAGCCACAAGGGTTTTGTCTCCAACTTATTCTTCTTCCCCCTTTTGCTCTATGGAGGAAGGAGAGGAAAGGGGGAGGGTGATAGAGTGAACTGGTGGGCATCTTTTGCTCAGCCAGGGTTAACCCACCACAGCTGCACATATTGGTGAGGGAATCAGCTTTTAATTTTTTTATTTATTACTATTATTTTTTATTTATTATTTTAATTATGGGCATTGTCTAGTACTGTTTTTTCTGACTGTGGCATCGGCAATAGTCTTAAGGCATAGCACTTGCCACTAATGAAAAATCAAAACTCTAAACAACTTCTTTTAATAAAGATCACATATTTAAGTAGGGGCCAATTATACATCTCAATTTCAATTAGTGATCTGATCACCATCTCTAATTCCTATTATGAGTACATCAAGTTTGACAGAAACCATGAGGGCATGTTCAAATGGCTGAACAAGTTTCTTCAAGAAATGCCCCAGAGTGGTCTGTGTCAGAGAGACTGAATAAGTGCTTTCTTTAAAATATGTAGCCACAGGTAAAAGGGAAAGGTAAGACACAGACAGACTTCAAAATTAAAACAAAAACAATTAAACACAATACACGTCAAACAGGAAGATGAAGACGTCTGTTCCTAAAGTCATTCTGGAGGGGGCCTGTGGAGGTAGTTTTAGTAAGAGCTGACCAGAAAAGGTTTCCATGGACTCCATGCACACCCTGATGAGGAAGCAGACCTGTGTGCTGCTGCTGCTGAGGGTGCAAGGCAGGCCTTGGCGTACAAAACCAAAAGTTTTTAACTTGCCACTGCTTGTCACAAGCGTGGCTTCAAGGATCAGACTTCAGCTACAGTGGTGTTCTCATTTCCATGAGAGTCATAATCATCACTGAATCCAGTGACTTGTGTAATCTGGTGTTCTGAAGCACTTTAAATGAGCTTTTTAAAGAAATTCATACCTCAGTAAAAACCCTTAAGCTACCAGCCATTCCAATTTCCACTTTTTCATTCAAAGCAGAAAGAATACTAGTTTCCTATTAAAGCAGCAACTACTTCCAATCAATCAGACAAGGCAATTCCTTCACAATTACCACCTAGCTATAACCCCAGAAACGACAGCAGCTCACCAGAGCTAGTTCAAAGGGGCAGAACTGAGCAGAGCCAAGCTGCCCATGCAGCCTCTTCCACTGCTGGTTAGTGCGAGCAGAACCCCGTGCTGGCCTTCTAGTGTGTTAGTTGCAGGAGATAAGCCATGCTAAACAGAAGAGGGCAACTCTATCTTGGCTATCGCTACCATTTAGAACTATTTTTTATTTCAGCAGACCACTTGCTTTGTTATACAACAGCTCAAGTTTGCTTGAGGCCGTTCGTTCTTCTAAAGAGAGACTAAGAATAGAAAAGTTATGCAAAAATCCGTTTGCCCCTGGTTTAGAGATGAAGCAGCACAGCCCCAGAACACTTCCTTGGACTGGGTATACCTTTGGAAGACGTTCCCCTTACCTCTTAGAGACTCTGTAATGTGCTGTGGTCAGTTTCCCAGTCTCAGGGTCATGAACAGTAGCCCGGCTCAGCTACAAAAAGAGAAAGGACAAGGGCTTACCCACCTAGTCGGCTGCTTTTTCGCCAAGCCCCAGGTGTTTGAAAGGGTTCCGATTGGTCTGGATGGTATGCAATGCTCTTAATTAGCAATATTAGAAGGGCAACAGAAGCTGTAGCTGCCATGGCCAAATCAAAATAAATTGTTTGGAAAAATTTGGTTAGATTGTCCTTTCACTTTTTTCCTCTTTTTGCCTTTTTTTTCATTTTAAACTAGAGACTTTCTGTGAGTAATTTATGACGCTGAGTTTCACAGACAGTTCCTCTTCACCCAGAAGTTCAACACCTTTCAGAATTTACACTTAGTGCTGATAGAACAACCACCCAATCTTTAATCACCTCTACTAAACTCGGGGGGGGGAAGGGGGAAAAGGGAAGGGCAGTTAGGCAGGCAGGGGCTGGTGGTTTCTTTCAGAGCCAGCCAGTTCTGGAGAACAGTGGTTCAACTCCAGACTTGTAGTGCTTGACAGACAAGCTGGAAAGAACCAGGAGCCAGGTGAAGCAGGAGCCTTGTGCTCTACCAGATTTGTGTCAGCAGGAGGTGAAAGAACCCATGCAGGAGTACGGGATTATCTTGGACAATGAGATGCTGTAGTACAAGGAACAAACCAAACGCATTTTGCTGCTGCTCCAGCTGTCATGCACAGTGAGGACTCAAAGCATCTTTTATACATGTGAAGCCACTTCAAGTGCTCTGCTAGATTTTACTAGGAAAGGGAGTACAATTTTGGGTTGGTGAGAAACGCAAGGGGAAGGGAATATTAAAAAAGAAAATCTAGGTTCTACTAAAGGTTTTGTAGCATCACAGTATTTTTTTTACACTGATTGTAGAGACTGCTTCTTGCACAGATCATCATTTGAGAACACACTCTGAGAAGGTGACCAGAAAAAACAAAGAACTCAAAATATGCCCCCAGAACTTCTAGCTGAAGGAGAAGACTGAGAAACTCAGCAGTAACAGCCCGTTACAGATCTGCACATAATGAAGTGGTGGACTACAAAGCTGTCTTTTTAGACCACCTTTTTTTTTCCCCATAATGAGCAGAATGTACACACTCATTACAGGCCCACAATGTCTGGCATAGAGCTCTCTTACCTTTTGCTAATTCTGTAATGTGCCGTCTCCAAGGCTCCTGTTATGGGGTTTGAAATGGTGGCTCGCCTCAGCTGTGAAGCGAACCATCAGAATAGTTGCATTACAAAGCACATACTGCATCACAGCAATCCGACCATTCAGAAGCCTACTGGGAAGGGAAATGTCACACCAGCCGCCGCCACCCCGTCACCACCAGCGTTTTTTCTTTTATGGAGGGGGTGGAAATTCACAGAGCAGTGATAGAGAAGGAAGGGGAGTCTCCAATTTTACTAAAAGAGAGGGGGTTTAAGTGGTTTGGGTTTTTTTATTTAAGCAGAGAGTTAGAGAAGATCAAGTTTTCCAGGAAATAATTTTTCCATTTCTGTAGCAAGAAGAGTCGTCTGAATAAAGTAAACTAGAAGCTTTCATTTCCTTCATACTGCAACAACTGCTGGAAGAGGTTCAGTATGACGCCGTGTGTACAATCGGGCCTTTGTCAGCACTCTGCCCTGCGTGTGTACCCTGAATTTTACAGTTAAATTGAATCCAGGCAACGCTCCCATCTTGCGTAAGCCAAAGGTGAATAAAACCCCACCTTTTTGATTCTTTCTGTACCAAAAGTAGCACTGAACTCCTTTTAATGCTGCCTGCTGACATGAACTGTCTAGTCAGTAGATACATTTACATTTTTTTATCCTTGGTTCAAGGCCTTCCTTTCCCTCTACTGCGCTCCGTTTACCTGACAACATCCCATCTACATTAATACTCTGACTCAGAACCTTACGTGCATCCATGAACTTTGTTCATGCACTATCAGCCACCATCATTCATAACTGGAAAGGTTGAGTTGCAGAGCCCAACTTTTGGAAGAGGCACAAAACGCCATGCCAAATTCCAAACAATTAGAAAAAGTATTTTTCTATTGTTAAACTAAGCAAATCAAGGCCTATCTGCCAACTAAGACAAAGAGGTGCTGGAAACTCTTCATATGCTGCCTCTCCTCTCATCCCACGCAGGCACATCTAATAATGAAGGCAGGAACTGCAATTCCAGCGAGAGTGCTGCTGCTGCCAGCACAGCAGAGGGCTGGGGACAGATCAGACAGCGCTGCCTGCCGGGAGGCGGCGGTGGCAGCATCCCCAGCACTGGGAAGGAAGAAACCACAATCCTCGTGCTACGCTCACTCCTGAGCCCTGCAAAGCTCTGGCTGTAGGAAACATGCAGAACGATAACCGCATACAGATGCTTCTCTGTTAACAAACTACCAATCTCCAGGTCTTTACCACGAGCCAAACATTTTGTAGGAAGATGACTATCTCAGCAAGTTCAGAAGCTGAAATCACTAAGTTCACAAGTTTTTGTTTTCAGCACTGAGCCTTATTTCCCCTCCATAAAGAAGCAATTCAGCCATATTCCAGATGTGATGCCAGAGCTTCTGCAGCACCAAAGGGACTTCATCATCTACAGACAAATGCCATGGGCTCTTGATTTAAGATCTGCAGCCAGGCTGCCCGACAGGAGAGCAGGAAGAGATGTTTTACAGGTAAGCCAAGAATTGTTTGTGCTTCTTGCTTACACTTCAAAAGGTTTCCTCAGAAATATAATGCATCAGCCTTTAGGAAGCTTTAAGATCACCTTTGGGCTACCTAATACTCAGTGCAGTGGCCAAGGACAGCCTCATCCTCGGTGTGCCCACATATACCCACAGCTGGCTTACTCTGCAGCAGACCAAGCTAACAGTTTGTCCTATACTTAATGCACTTAGCCCCCTAATCTCTGTTTGCTCAGATCTCTGGAAGAAAAGCCATTTAGGCTGAAAACAAAGAAAAACGTCAGGAAAATTGTATTTCTACATGTTTAAATCTTATAAGTACATAGTAACTGATGGGAAAATAAATCAATTTAGCTACATCTTCAATGCACATCTTGACATGTGGAGTCACATCAATTGCATACAGAAGCAACTCAGACAGTTTGGGGTTTGTCTCAGACACTCCTATTTACTCTGACCGTGGAGCTGCCCCACATTTTGCAATCAGAAACAAGAACTTTGGGATCCAGCTTCTGAAACTGGATTTGATGAGGTGACACTGTGAATGAGAAGCTGATTAAGCACTGCCCTCTTAAAGCTCTTTCATCTGAAGGCAATGACAAAGCCTGGGAGACAGAAGCCAGTTTTATGCCGAATGGAGAATACAACTGTTTGTTCTCATCTACAAAATAACGTGTGGTTCCAGGACCAGAGGAAGGCTGCCTCTCCCTAGATGACGTTTTTCTCTCCGTGTCACAACTTTGACAAACACCAACTTAAAAAACCAAAAAACAGATAAACAAAAAACAGAGAGCAGGTACAATTCAAGGCAACCTTGCTGCAGTATGTTTGTCTTGTGTTGCAGAACACTCTCCTCATCTGAAACACTGTGAAACTGTCTGCCAGGAGAGTCTGACAATACTGCACTGTTGTTACCTGGCTCTCTTAATTAAGACCGAATTTCCAGCTTCCCCACTGTTTCCTTCAAAGAGTGTGTCACCAAGAGCTACAAGGTGAGAACAGCAATGTGTGAGCACACCGCACACATATCCACATTCAAGAGGAGACAGAATCACACACACACAGAGGAAACTATGCATAGAATTTAAGATTCTAAAAGGCAAGGAGCATAAGGCATTTACCCTCGGCTTTGCTAGTTCCTTCACAGTTTCAATCTCTTCATCAGAGATGATGTCAAGGAAGCGAACAATGCGAGGTTTGTCCCACTCATCCTCCTGTTTGACAGGGCCCAGAATGTATCTAGGATTCCTGTTCCCATCGTAGTAGCGGCAGAAGAGTCTTTTCTGTCTCCGAGGAGTCTGAAAGCAAGGTGGGGCAAGAGATAATCAGAGAACTGCCATGTGACACAAACATCTCCAAGAAGCAGATGATGTCCCGGGAACAAGAGACAGAAACAATTCACTTTCTCTACCTTAATGTTATGTTACAAGTTAAAGAGGCACTTTAAGCTTCAGAAATCGGTGCTTTCCGCAAATTAACATTACTCTGTAATACAGCCAGTACTTCTCAGTCCTATTAAAAATAGCTTTGTCACTAAAAAACCACTCTCATTCACTAGCACAGCCAAACCCAGACTTCCAGCATCCTTCAGTGCACTACAGATATGCAGTGCAGCCAAGTTAGCCAGCTGCGCCTGCGGCAGCATTGCTGCTTGTCTGCTGGACAGAATGGGACAGGGAAGGAATCCAGCACACTCATCCTCAGCTCCACAGCCTCAGCCAACTGCTCCAGCAACTTCCTCCCCTTCACGCCACAAGCAAACTGACATTGTTGATTTCATACATTTGAAAACAGTCTACTCCACCTTACCATTTTGAGACCCTCCCCACGGCACAGCATTTCGTACTTCCTTCTCTCAGGCAGGTAATCCTTTTTCTTAACCTCAGTTTCTTTTTCCACCTGGTCTTCTGAATCTGTACTAGACTTATTTGCTTCTTTTTCTTTAGCCATGATATATTCAAAATATTTCATGTTCCCATTTGCTCTTTGATGTTCAGGATCTATTGACAAAGAAATAGGTTAAGTATCATGGGCACAGTTCCAACTTGTGAAGAAGTATCCAGAAGAAGCTATTTACAAAAAGAACAAACAGACGCACACTCCTCAGACAGGAACTGGAAACATCTACTGTGGCTTGAGAGCATTCACAGGATAGCTAAAACTCTCAGCTGAACTGGAAGCAACACCAGCCTGCAGCATGCACAAGGAGCTTTCAGAGCTAAACTCAACCCATTCACAGGTACAAAATTGTTTCCTGTGAGGCCAGGACCCTCAGCAAGCACTGAAAGGGTTTGGCCATTCCAGCCAATCTCCCCAAAGAGGGAGAGACAAGGAAACAGGACAGGAAGGGAGCTGGGACAGCTTGACTGGCTTTAAACCTAAAAACGTCTCTGATGGGAATTAAAGTTTCCAGTGACAAAGCTTTTAGCGATGACTAAACTTGGAGAATTAGCTTCAGTTCATTAATAAATGGTTCTCATTAGCCTTTGCTGTATTTGGTTTAGTTCTGGATCTCCCATGGTCATACACTGTCAATCAGTGGAGTATTATGGCTTAGAGGTGGACTTGGTAGAGTAGGGTTAATGGTTGAACTCCAGGATCTTGCACGGTCTTTACCGACCAAAGGGATTCTGTGACTCAATCATCTATGGAAGCATAAATACTTCTCATATTTCATACACTGGACAGAATCTCAGCTCATCACATTGCATTCTGGATTTCAACTATTTCATCTCAAGGATGCTTAATTTGCATTTAAATAATCGACAGAGATTTTGGTATCACCAATTTAGTTTCAGTTTAATTTTGCTCTTAAGGGGGAAAAAAAAATCTCAACACAGCAAAGTAAGATAAAGCAAGAGAACCAAAATTTCAGGCAGTGAAGACAGGTAAGTGGTTGGGAGCCAACAGTGACAGAAGGCAGAAAATACTGCAACAGAAAGGAGCAGCCCTGAACCACAAGACTTTCTGACATGGGAGTTGAGCCTGTAATTGTCCATCCAAGAATGTGGCAGCAAAATATGAGTTATGGTCATATAAATCTTATTTTACTGAGAACCACACATTAGGATGTTAACGTTAATATCAGTACTGCTCCCTTTAAAAAGCCAGAGTACAGACAAGCCCACGCTGCTCCGTACAAATCTGTAGCTGGCACCTGCTCGCCCGCAGAGCTGGGCCACTGTGAGCTGCAGGCCTCTGTCTCACATACCCAGCTCCAGCAGGCGTTTGGTGAGCATCATGGCCTTGCCCAGGTCCCCCTGCTGATACACGGCGTAACTCAGGTAGTCCAGAATGTAGACTTTATCTGCAGAGGATGCCTCTCCCTCATCCAGCTGTTTCAGAGCTTGCTCCATCCAGAGCTCAGTGTGGTAGTAGTCAGCTTCAGTGTAGGCAATCTTCCCCAGCTCAAAGCAATCCTCAGCTGTTAAAAAGGATTTGTGCTTCACACCTGTATTTAAAACAAAACAGAATTTACTCAGAATTCCAGACTAGTCTTCTGAGTAACATTGTTATTTCTTATTCTTCACACAGCACAGCTTACTAACCTTCTTCAGCATCTCCCTTCTGTGGTGGCTATTTGTTAAAGACTGTTTGAGCATCTAAAACTGCAAATCCTTGGCAGAACATGTAAGCAGTCAGCTGCAGTTTTCCACTGCCAGAACACCAGCAACTAGCTAAATGTCTTTACCATTAGTGGAAAATAAAATTTAAAAAAATTCCTTCTTCAAAACCCCAGACACTTCGAGCAAGAGCAGTAGTAAGCCAAATACGAAGTTTCAGAAACCTGTTTTCAAAGACACTGCATTATTGCTTTGAAAATGTTACTGAAGCACAGCTTGTTAATAGGGGAAGAACAAGAAAACATCAGTCAGTAAATTCCCAGCTGCTCCAGATCTTTTGAGTCAGTCATTTTTAGAAACATTTGAAGAGACCTCTGAAAGATTAAAGTACTAGTAAGCAAATTACAGACTCCTATTTTTGCCACAGCAAATTATGGCCCAGTGAAAAACCAAATTTAATCTTGTAAAAAGAAAGCAAGACCTGCCAGTTTTACAGTGAAAATTACATTCCTGATTTCATCTTAATACGTCCGCAACTTCTAATAGCAGCTCCCACAGCTGCCTTCAAACAGGGGGGATTATTCTGTTGAAGGTATGCCCCAAAAGATCAAATAGCCAAAGAGACAGTCCATGAAATGCAGTACCCCAAAACGTGTTTATATTCTGTCTGCTCTCCAGTTGAGAACCTTGTGGTCCACCCTATAGCGGCTGGTGATTTCAGGTTCCTGGGCCTGAAGCTGCAAGCTCCAAAATAACACCAAGATTAGGGAATGGAGTGCAGTGGTGATGGTGTGCCCTCAGACAAAGAGATCCTTTGGAACTAATAACAGGTTGCAGGGCCATAGCCTGCTACATGTAGAAGCAACAGAAAGAACATCCACGTGTGAAAAGGCAACTCTTAAAAGGGTGCTTGAGACAGCAATCATCAGAGTTGATAATTAACATAAAGAAACAGCACAGCCTGTAATGCAGGAAAGAGAATTAATAAGTGATACAACAGTAGTTAAAGATTCTGATCAAAACTTGGCAACATGCCCAAAGAGAAATTCACTCGGAAGGAAGCCAGGGAGCGCAGTCAAGTGAGCACATGGGATGTTCCTCTCTGGAACTCTGAAGAGACCAACCTATACCCTGATATTCTCTAGAATTTCCAGGCTCTGCAATTATACTTTATTACATGCAGTCTGGACACCTATTTGCTTCAAAAGAAGCAATAAACTACACACCAGCCAAAGCACTTTGCCTTGTATTTTTATGCTGTTTTAAGGAAACAACAACGAACTGCTTGTTGTATTAGAATGAATCTGTAGGTCTTCGAGACAGTCTTGAACTAAACCCAAAAGCAAGGTTATACATCATATTTAGCCAATTACTCTTAATTTTATTAGGCATCTGACCGCAGCAAGCACTTGCAAAAACACAAATGGATTGTGCAGAGTTGGTTTTTTGCCAGTTGGCACAGTACTATTTTCAAATGGAGGAAATAAGGAAAACTCAGCAGAGGAAGTCTTCTGACAAGAATGAAGCGTGTCTTCTCCTGCATGTTAACCTATTACAGACTGCCGTGGGCAATGCCACATAAGCTCATGTCTGAGTATGCGCTCTCTCTTTCGTTTTCAGTTTATACACTCCATGAAGTTTAAGCTCAAAGAAACTTCAGTCACTCCTAATGTGAAAGGTCCATCTTAATTGGGAGAGGGATAATAACTGTTTTATTAAAATGTGTTACGTTGTGCAATAAAACCAGGTATCTGCCAGGGCACAACTTTTGCAACACAAGGAAAATCCTCACCCAGGCAAGATTTTATTGTTGTTGATTTTAACCCTGAAGCAACAAGTTCCTCTCTTGAGGTGTGTCAGAATTTAATCCAACACCTACATCATCCTACGCTCAACAAACTTACATCACAGCACTTTTCACAAATTCTTACCTAGCCCAAATGTTTTCCTGTTGTTACCTTCACACCACGCAGTTAAAACAAGATGGGACAGGGTCGAATGATTTGTAAGCAGGAAATTTAATATGAGTTCAGAGTGTCTTCTGAAAATAACATCAATGACTCTTACCTGGAAGATTTCCTCTTGAGAGGGTGTCTGTGTCCAAATTATATGTGTCTTGAAGCCGCAAGAGGGCTTTTGCTGCACCAGTCTGATCCTCATCATTTGGGAAGAACTGCCGCTGGATAGTCATGTTGGAGATAAAGCCTGGGAAAGGCAGGAAGACACTTGGCCTTCTTTCTCCCAAGAATTCCATAAACTCCAGGTGTGAAATGACTCCCTTCTCCAAGGAAAGCTAGCATTTCAGGCAAGGCCACTAGTAAGCCAGCAACTGCTCTTAGCCCTGCAGAGCACCAACAAAGCCCCCAAGGTTGTTTCCAAAGGATACACGCAGAAACTATTTTTGTCTTAACAGACTAAGAAAAAAAGTTCTGTACAACAAACATATCACCCCCACATGGAGAATATTACACATAATATATTGGTAGTTTCTGCAACCATTCCACACAACCTGTCTTCAAAAAGGCTTTTCTTTTAGTTATGTGGAATTTACAAAGAATTTACAAAAGGGGAAAAAACAAACAAACAAACCCACACTTAACAAAACTGTTAAAAATAGCAGTGTAAAGCCTTGGGCTGGTGAATAAAATTATAAAATCCAAAAATGCTAATGTCTAACTGCAAACAGCTTTCTGCTAGACTTTAGGAAACCAAGCTGCCACTGTGAACCTAACCACTTTTGGTGGACTTGTGCATTAACATATTTACATAGAAACTTGAGAAACATCAAGTGATAAAGGTTTCTCAAGATCCAGCTGCACACAACTCTGAATTCAAGTCAAGGAGAGCATTACTAAATTATCGTTTCTATTTTTGAGTATGTGTGAAAAGAAAGCAAAGGAACAACCAAAAATAAAAACTTGGGGGCTTTGTAAAGAAGCACTAGGGTGATGTTTACAGAACAGAAGACAAGTACATACTCTAAAGTTAAAAAATATTCTCCCTAGGACCTTTCTCTGGTCAGTAGAGTCAAGTCATACGTCATCATCTCCCAAGTTATGAAGGTTCCTGCTGTTCTCTGGTGAGCACACCCACAAACACTGCTGCTCCCTGAAGGGATGTCCTACAGAGCTAGTGCATTACCCTCTCTTCAGTGGGAGACCTGATGCTCTTTTTCCCCCTCCTGCTCCCACACAGTCAAGAGGTTGGTGGGCTGGTTGCACTGATGAGGGAAGCAGAACTCCAGAAAGGCAGGAGGGCAGCTGAGGAGGGCAGAACCAGGGTCCTGATACAGGCAGCCACCAAAGGAACAGCATCAATCAAGCCCGCCACAAGGACTCAGTTTGTTCAAACTGACAGCCACTCTGGCATCTTCAGAAAACTTTTCTACTCAACAAACTCTTTTTTCCCAAGATCCAGAAGCACAATCACCTTTGCAGTGTTAATTAGGGACAATGCCAATATGATATTTGTTAATATCCAAATATCTAATAATCCACCAGCAGAAAACTAAGCAGCATGACCAAAGTGTAGTATGCAACACTCAGCTGCAAAACCATCCAAAAAATAATGAACTGGCCAAGTCTGTGATTTTTGCCACACACTAGCAGTCCTTTTAAACTATTCAGACCTGATAACACAATTAGTTTATGGAAAGATGTTCCTGCTTTAAAAAAACACCATATCCTTTCACTCCTGTGTATCATTTTTTTTACTACACTGTACTTCCCATAACATTTCCCTTTTTCCTGACGATTTTCTTAAAACAAAACAGTCCACTTTTTTTTTTTTCCTCCTCATTCAGAAGGAGAACTTCAGATGCACTGGTCCAGATTTCTGGCTGGTAGGTGCAGAGCATTTTCAGTTGGCATATTCAGTCCCACACAGCAGCCACAGTGAAGCTGAATGTGCTGAATTCTTGCCAGAGACTAGCCCTGGGTCGTTTTTGAAAGCTCTAGCTTTTTTTTTTTTGCTTCTTACCACAAACCTACACTTAGCATTAGTTAGCTGTTGAGACATTCTCACAGGTCATAACCATCCTAACTTCGTTTCTGCTAAGTGTCTTTCACAGTCAACTACTGTCCTGTTCCCTACAAAAAAAGGTTCTACTCTTGCTGAAGAAAAAGAGGCAGCAAAGTGTTTACCACACTAATCCAGATCAGTTCCACACATGCTCAGTCTCTGCCAACATTCAGGTTTCAAAATACCACACCTTAGAAACTCTGAACATTATCACCTGCATCAGCACTTGACCATACTCAAAGACAGTCCCATGATCTTGCACTCAGAAGAGTTCTGCTCCCTTTTTTCTGTTCAACAGAGTCATCACACTTAAGAGACGGTATTTCCTAAAATACTGTTTTGCAAGGAGTGGGACATGAAGAAAACAAAGCAAGTCTCAATCCCTTGCAAAATTTAAAGCATACAAGGAGATTACTCAGTTTAAACATGACAGTTTTCCTAAATTTTTGTAAAGCTCAAATTATAGCACACTGACAGCAAAACAGCAGGTGTTCTAGGATTATTTTTTATGAAACACCTCAAAAGCAGGCTTACAAATCTCATTCAAACCATGGCATGTGATATAGCCAAGTAAATTCAATTGTAACAGCAATCCTTGCTACTACTCAGGGCACACTTACCATCTGACATGTCTTTCAGAACCAGGTTTTCCAGCTCACCCCACTCTGTGTTGAGACGCTTCATCAACTTGAATGCATTTACAGGGTGTCCCAAAAACCCCTCTGGGTCTTTTGTAGCAGTATCTGTCAGCTGATCCAACTTCTCTGCCCATCTATAGTAAAAACATACATTCAATAAAGTCTCTTGTAAAAGTCTGCTGATATAAAACTGACTTCAAGCCACTCAACAGTCTCCCTTAAAAAAAAAAAAAAAAATTAAAAAATCCAACTCAAATTGCAAGCTTTTACATTATCTGTGTAAAAAGCTCTCCTGGAAGGAACAAAAGGGGCTTTTTTTTTTTTTTAAATCCTCTCCCTCAGCTGCAACTTAAATCTTGTGTTGCTCTTGTTGTCCTGGTTGGAATGTTGCTGAACAAACTCCTTCCTACAAATACCAAATGCAGTATGCCAGCAATTCCATTATGAGTTTTCATGCAGGACTAATCAAAACCAAAGCCTTACCCACACTTTTCTTCTTGTATTTTTAAATACCATGCTCTGTATTCTAAAGTTTACAAAAAGGTAGTTCAATGTCTGTCTCCAATTATTTTACATTCAGACACACTCTCAAGCCTTGCCTCCCAGCACAAAGCTGCTTTCCACGCTGCAAGCTTGTATTAAGCAACACGTAGTTCTCACGCCCCTGAACAAGGAACCCACACCAATTTTCTGGTGACATGGCTCCATCTCCACCAGCCATCCACAACTCCAACATGCCCTGGAACACACACACACCTTTCAACAGTGACTGTTGTTCATCTGTTGTTTCAATAGAAGCGTTTGGGGAGTCTGCTCCAGTCCCAAGTCAGCAACCACACCAGTCATGCTACAAACACCAGCACTGTGCTACTATACATCTGCAAAACAACCAAACTTCCCCTCTCTATCCAAAACAGTGTAGATGGAAAACGTGAAGACACGTAACAGCATGCTGAAAAACGGGACAAATTAACATTAAAAAAGCCACATTGCACAGAGAATACCAAACATCAACGCCAATGCAGGGCAAATACAAACTGTGGCCTGGAGGAAACTGCACACGAGCCTGCATTCAGCTTGTTTCAGAATTTGGTGCGCCTGTTTTATCTGAGACAGGCAGGTTACAACTGTTAAAGGTGCCACTGTTTGCATTCATCCTTCCCACACTGTCTTTAGTTGTTTTCCTACACTCTGATGGCCCCTGTCTGGGTTCTGCTCAGAAGCAGTGCAAGTGAAGGGCTTCCCCCCAGAATGGACTGCTCAAAGTGCTCCTTGGGAACTAACTCCAGCTCCCAGCAAGCTGAAGACTGAAGAAACTGATTTCAGCAAACTGTGCGTTGACATTGCACACAGTCAAATCCACCGTACGCTCCCCCCTGCACGACCATCAAACCCAGCCAGTAGCTGAAAGCTTCTGCCACCAGGAGCCACAACCACAAGGCCAGGATTTCTTTCAAGTAGTTTCTGTTTCATAAAAGCCTCCACCACACGCCACCCACAGGGTGTGAGCTGTCCTCTGCATTTCAGGGCATTACCAGCTTTCACAGAATTTAAATCAACATAAGCTTCCTCCATCCTTCACCCAAAGTACAGAGCCCAACAAACTCAGACAACGCTGGCGCTGTTTCTAGGTTCCTCTATCTCTCTGTGATGGTCACTTTGACCTTCTGACCTGACAGTGAGCATCTCCAATATAATAAAAGCAGAACTGTAATGCTTATATGATAAGCTGTTATTTACACACTTTTGGATTTCTAATAGGCATGCCCCCATCTTAATTTGTAGCTGTAAATATACCTATAACATTCCAAACCTGTAAGCAATTCCTACTCTGTATTTTGAGTGATAAAAATAAATAGTCTGAGAGAACTGACTTTCTTCCTGAATGACAGGATGCAATACATGAAGGCTAAACTAAAATTCAGGCTAAAATAAAATTCATGCATCAATCTGAAACTGTTTAAACATCCCCATGACATACTTATACATATTTTTGGAAGCCAGGAAACCATCCTGTTTGGATTCCTTGATACAGAATTTTATTTCTAGTTCTGACAAAACCTGACATATCTGGGCTTTGATCCTCACCCCTTACAGAGCTGAGCAACTGGAGACTGTCTGGACACTTTTTGCATTTTAGTTTCCACTGCATAAATAGTCATTGAAAGAACTACATCCCCATAGGAATTATGTGCAAGCAGGAATCCTAAAGTGCAGATTTCACACAGAAAGTGGGCTGATTAACATTTCACCATTAGAAAGCTGCATAAAATAAACCAATGGCTTGGAGATAATAACTTAGGACAAAAACCCAGCAAAAACTGCCCGCTTAAGCTTTGCCCGAGGAAAAATTCCACCAATTTAATCAGCCTTGGGAAGTACTTTTTCATAAGGGCAAACTCAAATTATTAACTATTAGCATTATAAAACAATCTGCTTACTTTTTGATCTGTTCCAGCTTGCTTTCTTCTGCCTTAATGTAATCTTTCAATGATACCACCAGATCTTTTTCTGTATTAATTAAGTCTGTCATATGACCTAGAAAACAAATTAGTTTGGTTAGAAAAGGAGAACTACAAAAATATAAGAACCAAAAACAGAGGTGTCCTTCCTCTCTTCTTTCTTCCCCTCTTCAATTCTTTTTTCCCTAAAATTCTTCTGCATTTGCTTAAATAATCCTGAAGGAGTATCAGAGTAAGGCTTCTTGTCTTTTTTTTTTTTGAGAGAGAGAAAATGTCATGTTGGACTAAGCTCGTTGCCATGGAAATTAATGTAATATCACATATTTATTATTAGAACTGATTTAGGATTCATTTGGAAAAGGAAGTAGGTTGCAACAGAGTAACCTTTCATCCAAGAGTACATAATGTAGAGCAAATAAAGACAAAGCTACAGAAATATACAAAAGCCTTCATGTTTGATATACAATACTAATCCAGCATTTTATTTTTAAGATTACTTGCATGACTTCAGTGAGTCCCCCACCAAACTCTGTTATTAATTAATAATTACTTCATTTCCTGCAAAGAGGCAGCTGAAATAGTTTGTCTCAAAGTGATACAGGCCACATGTTCAGCTGTGGCACAGGCCATCAGGACCCAAAAGTGAATATGCAGACATACCAGTGTCATTATGTACCCTCAACAGCTACTTTGCCGCCTTCTACACACGTGCAACAGTCACACCAAAATTCTGTTTAAAAGCCAGCACCTATAAGAATACAAAGCCCAGCCTGGGTCATTAGGCTAACTGGACTGACTTAACTCAAACCTTGTTTCTCCCAAAGAAAGAAGTCAATAAGGTTGTAAGAATGAATGAGTGGATCTAGTTCTGTACCAATTAAAGCTCTGGATGCCACTAACACATCATTGCAGAATCAGTTTTGAGAGCCAGGAAGAAATCCCTTTGGCTCTGCAGCATGTACACCAAAGCACATCTCACCAATGGAAGTGAAGAAGTCCGTGTGGGCGTAAGAAAAAGGCAGCAGAAGTCCAAGGGCTGCGATATACCAAATCTCACTGCACGCCATCATTCAACAGCTGTCACCTCACCACGGACCTATAAAGGAAACAACGTAGGTAAAAAAGAAATACCTATTCTCCAGAGAATCTACCCATAAAAGAGAGCTTATTCTCTTGGGGCTGCCACTAGTTCGTGAGGTAGCAGAATCTTGATAAGCTTCAGCAGCTCTCACAGGGTACTGATGCCCTGCAGACCTTCCTATACTTTTGTTTTGTGCGGTAAGAGAAGAAAGCTTAGCTTGGAGACAGGGTCTTCACAAGCACTCTTCATCTTTTTGACACCTATGACACGCTGCAGATGGAGCTCCTTCACAAAAAGCACTGAAAAACCCAAGATCAAACACTGAAAAAAACCTGTAATACCAAGTTAAAATCCACATTATCATGTTCATCCACCCAAAGGAAAAAAAAAAAAAAAAAAATGTGTTTCCCTTGCTCAGTCAGAGAGATGCTGGTGGAACAGGTCTAAGTGTCAATCCTCCACAAGCAGGCCAGAGCGCCGGTCGGTGGCCGGGGTGTGTGCTGCAGCTGCCCCGTCAGGAGGCCGGTCGCTACGCCTGCTCCACCAGCAGCTCCGGCAGCCCCCTCAAGAGCAGAGCAGAGCAGGCTCACAGGCCATGCTTTCTCCCACAGAGCTGCCAAGCTCTCAGCCTTTCAACATCCTGAACCCTTTTAACAGCCTGGGATTTCCTCACTACTGCATACTTTGAAAGCAGTTATTCTGGCTTGGAATTCACAAGATTTACATTTTTCCAAACACAAAACTTCTAAGCTCTCATGTACTGCATCTGCTCAGAAAAAATCAAAACAACAGCGCGTATGAACAGAAACTGTTTTACAACTCTTCCAACAGCAAGACTAATGAAGAAAGAAAAAAATAAAAAGGCAACACCACAAGGCAAGTCCAGCTACAAAGTGGTTTGGCCTATCCAGGGAGGAAAGCGATACGGTTTTGATCGAGCTGACAGTACTGATAGAAGACAACACAAATCCAGGTGTGCCATTCACAGAAGGAAGGTCTAAAGAAACCCAGAAGTGTAAAAGCCACAGCCACAGAAACATCGTCCATCCCATGCACAAGTGGAGGTATGAAGAGGAGATGCCCAGAGGGCAGGGACTCTTCCCACAGTGCACGTGCAGAGTCAGGAAGCAGTTCCCTGCTGAGCTTTCCACCTCCAGCAGCACAGAAAAAGTGGGGCTTGGGTTTAGACTCACTGACTCTGTGGGCTGCCTCCAGGACAGGGCAAGCACAGTTTCACTGGCACCAAACAGAACAACAGGGAACTCAAAGGAGCCTACAAAAGCAGCACCATTTCCAGCTCTTGTAAATCATCTTCAGTCTGCATGACCACAGACTGAAGGGCTGAAACGTTCTGCCACATTCACAGTCAGAAAGGAAGTTGTAAAGCTGTGTGGAGGGAGGCCTGGATTCCTGCTTGCCCCTGGTTGAGCCAGGCACCTCAGCCGCCCCCACGCTCTGCACCAGCAGCATTCCTCACCTCCTCCTTGTTCACCTGTCCCCTCCACATGCGGCCAGGCAACAGGCTATATCAAACCATTCCAAATGTAGCTAATTAAAAAAAAATCAAACCCCAAAACACTCATTTCACCCTGATTCATTTCTGATACAGTTCACTACCTAGCCATGTGATATACACATCAGTACAAGAGGGGAATGTGGAGACAGGAACTAGCAGCCAAAGATAGCAAAGGAAGGCAAAAAGGTCGTTTCTGGCAATAACAAAAGTTTAGTCCATTTGTCAAACTCCTGCCCAAAACACAACGCACAAATACACAACCCTCCAGGTAGCCTGTAACACTAGTTTTCAGCATAAACCAAGGCTCATGGCGACATCTATACCAATCATACCTCCCTCTTCTGTGACTGACATCAGTGTCATTAAGCAAGAGCCCAAATTGAGGAATTAATGGGTCACATCTGGAATCAAGTTTTCTCACTAGCAAGTTTCCTTTCACTCTTTTCTTAAAAGATGCTGTACCCACAAGCTCAAGGACACCAGTGTGTACCTGCACTGCTATTACAAACACTGCTCAGAGCGTATTTCACTCTGCAGAAAGCCGCGTGCCTCCTGCTCATTCGGCACCCAAGCCAACAGATCTCTGAATCAATTAAAAAGCACAAACAGTTCTACTACGTGATAAATATTTGCCAGCATTATCAGTGCTCATAATTCATTGAGCTATTTCTTCACTGCACTCAGCAAAACACAAGGAAAGCTCCAGAAAGTTCACTTTTTAGTATTAAACAATATTAAACACTTCTAGAACACAGAATAATTTAAAAAAAAAAAAAAAAAAAAACACAAATAAACCACCAAGAAGTTTATTAAAATCATGTTTTGTCTCTACCTATAGCTCTTGGTCTTCCACCTTGCATGATAGAATGATGCCTTAAAGCCTGTTTGAGTAGCACACTTTGTGAACAGGTCTTCTTTACCCACCTTTAGAGCCTGCTCCAGCACTGGGCTGACTGCAGCTGCAACCCTATTCCCTCCTAACACCTTCACATGCACACAGCCCATGAGTCACAGACTGCAACAAGGGAAATTCTAAGTTCAGAGAAAAAATTTCTCATGGTGACAGCAGTTAGGCCCTAGAAGAGGCAACACAGAGAAACTGCATTTCCTATTCATGGAAGAATCTCACAACTAAAGGGTACAAGCCAACATGCAGCTGGACCTACCCTCCAAGCTCACCCAGCTTCAAACAGGTTAGGCTAGATGACATCCAGAGGTCACTTCAAACTTTCTTTCTTTCCTTCCAGAGTCTCCAGATTGTCATTTGCAAGGACTCAGACTCCTGTAATAGCTTTGAGCCACCCAAGATTACTTTCCTCACAGATGGAATTCAGAGAGCTGGAAACAGAGCCCAAGGCAGAGGCCAGCCAAGTGTTCACTGCCCTAACAGCAGTTGCCAAGTAGCATGGCTTTCAAAACTACTGCAGAAGGATCAGCTACAGGTTCCCAAATCAAAGAAAATAAAGCTCAGTTAAGACAGATGCTGAAAATCTCTTAGACACACAAGCTGCCAACTAAGTAGGCTTAATTTCTTCCTGTCAATGACATGAAGTAAAACAAGACAAAAATCCTCGCTACATTATTCCTGTCAGTCTGACTCTCCCCCTCAGCCACGTCCCTCAGGCAAACACAAGACAGCAGCTGAGTGTCTCTGAGAGGAGTGAATCCACTACCCACATAGAGAAGTGGGAGTCCAGTCGACAGCTTTAACACAGGAGCTTCACAGCTTTCCCTAAGAAATACATTTGCTAACCTTTGAAACACTGAAACATAGCAGATCAGAAAAAAAAAATGAATGGGAAAAAAATCAGCAGAGAACAAACATGTAGATACAAATAAAACAAAGCAACAATTAGGTGAGTGATGCTGCCAAGTACAGCACAGGATCTCCTCAACAGCAGGGATACACAATAAATACCACTTCAAATGATGAAACTTAGAGAAAGGTTTTTGGAGGACTTACAAAGAGTTCAGCCCTGCCCCACAAGTACAAACAACCTGCAAGAGTCACAGGAGAGTGGATGTGCAAATAGCATGCATGCAAGCAGAAAGAAAAGTTAAGACAACCTACAGAGAGTGGCATAACCTCTCAGCAATCAAGGTCATGCTTATTGGTGACCAAGGACTGATGCATTTAACCGAAGACACCTATTATACAAGTCTCCCCACTGCCAAATCCAAGCTTCCAGGTGCTTACCAGGATCCAGAAAGACAAAAAAATGAAACCAAGGCTGTACCTCAAGATAGAATTACTCTCAACAACTAAACTTAATTCCAAAACAACTTCTTTATTTATGTAAGATATAAGTGACCTACTCAAAATTAAGTCTGCTGCAAGATCAGGAGTCTAAACTGTACCACTAAGGTTCTCAACCTATGCTTTAAATACTGATGCACTCTCACAATCCTAAGTGCATCCTGCTGTATGTAAAAATAAAAAAAAAAACAAACCACCAGTTAAACTGCTCTGAGTTTAGAGGCAGGGGGAAGAGGATAGCAACAGAAATGATAGATGCTCACTGCACTAAACTCTCCTGTCTCAAGGACAGCTCAAGTTGGAGTCTCGTGACTCAGTGTGACTGGACTCAACAGGAAAGAACTTCCCCAGAGTAAGCACCAAGAACACCTAGCTGTCATCATTGCTTAACAGTCTCACAGGACAGAAACGTTACAACCCAGTTCCCTAAGTTCTCTATCATGTTACTTTTAAAAGTTGTTTTAGAATTAAGATCTAACCCACAAGAGAAGAAAGATTTTTCTAGAATTGCTGCTAACAAAAGAACCTGGCACAGTCTGGGCTTCTTCATAAGTAATCTTATATATATGAAGTAATATAATGATCTAGGTAAAAGAAAAAAAATTTATAGTCAGGTAGGTGACGTGGTTTAAGTGTAGTTAATTGCCAACTGGAAGAACACATCCCTGAGTCTCTCTACGGAACTGACGTGTCTGTACAGAGATCTCACCCAAGGAACTGAACGGAGTCTTCCCTTTGTTTCTGCCAGACTAAGCTTCCAAATAAAGCTCAGTTAAGACAGATGCTGAAAATCTCTTAGACACACAAGCTGCCAACTAAGTAGGCTTAATTTCTTCCTGTCAATGACATGAAGTAAAACAGTAAGACTGCATGGACACAACCCCCTTGCTCTACCTCTCTAAGTCAAAACAAAGAACACTGGCAACAGAGCACAGCACTTATCTTGTTAGACACAACATGCAGGAAGCTATTCTTCTATTTACCTTCTGCTCAAGGCTTAGCAGAGTATCTACAGATATACAGAATGTTTTCAGATATTAGGAGTGATTATAAAGAACACAGGACAATCCCAGTGATCAACAGCTGCAGACCAGTAACAGGTCAGAGCTCTTCGAGGCTGAAGCTGGAGCCCCACAGGTGGTTCTGCAGTAGCAGAAAGCCTGCTCCTCTCCTCTCGAGGAGACCAGCAAGTCCTTCTGCAGTCACTGCAGGAAAGCTGCCTACAGTCACACAGAACAAGTTACAGAAAGATGCTGTTTCAGCACAAACTTTATTTACACACTTCCTTCAGTTAACAAACACAATTTATCAAGTTAGGTTTTTTCACCAAGTATATTCTTTTGGATTACTTTAAGGGGGAAAAGAAAAAAAGTTTCCTTATCTGTATCAACCTCCACACAGAGGCAGAGTTTTCCTCCCATAAACCTTTATTTATCCTCGCTCCTTCCACAGTGTTACTCATTATCTCTCATTTATGTTTTTCAAACTGCTCTGGGTATTTTCTAATCTATTTGCATGCCTCAAAATCACAGCTTTAAAAGCTAGATTTTAAACCCAGTCATTATGCAGCAGAATGTTTAAATCTGCACAAGTCAGAGAGCTGCTCTCAATGCACAACTTAACCCTGCTGTTAACCTAACTTTCTGGAGCAGCTCCTGTCTGCACACCTCCACCTCAGCTGGGCCAGCAGATGAGACACCACGTGTAGGGCTACACAGTGAGTTAGTAAAGGGAACTAATCCACACCAGCTCTTTGCTGCTGTGAGGTAAAGTGAGACAACAATCCCCCTGCCACCCCTGCATACACTCATTTCTGGTTTGGTTTGTTTGTCAGACGTCCCAGCCCATGTGAAGAGCACAAACCGGGAACTGCTTAGGACAGCACTGCTACTGGAGAGCAGCTCTTAAAATGGTGCTGCTCCTTCAGCTTCCCAATCAATTAACAGCTACAACAGATGTGCCTATCTATGCCACAACCCATGTGCCTATCTATGCCACAACCCTTGCTTGAACAGCAGAACTAACACTCTGAGCATCGCAAGATTTAACCACATTCCTATTACTTTGGAGTTCTAGGAGGAAAACAAAAATAGCAGTACTGGTTCTCTTAGCATGTAATTAAGAAGCAGCACAGAGTACTTCAAGTCAAATCAGGTGCTTTGCAGCATGGTTCAAGATGCTCAAACATACCCAACAATGATCTACAAGTTGCAATGGGTGCAGAAGAGTAAGAGATCTCTTACCCTAAAAGCAGGACTCTACTTCCCAGATAAACTGGCAACTCACTACCTTTACTTTTCACCCCTGTCAGAGGACTGTCTGCATGCTTGGTGGAAAAATCTTTGGCATCATAAGAAGCTGTGTTTAACATTCAACTTGTAACCAATAGTTTCTCTCATTTACTAAAACCTTGAGCACTAGGTGTTTACGTATCTGAAGTAGGTGAACACAAATACTTGAGCACATTTGCAACTCCTATTAAGGTGTTCAGCAGAAAAAAAAAAACAAACATGTGAAACTGAATACTGGGCAAAACTTCTGATATCTTCCCTCTGTAAACCTCAAGTATCTTTCCGCCAAGAGCACCCAGATTTTCAGCTAAAGTGGAAGATTTACCCTAAGCATCTACGACATTTTTCTCTTCATTCAACAGCATCCTCGAGATTCCACGCCAGGAGTTTTTCCTTCTAGGTGGGTTAGATCCTATCAAGATCTCAGCTCAAGGGTAACGCTTACTGCAAAGTTAGATGCAAGATAAGCTTTACAGAGTGCCATAGGCTGACTCCAACCCAAAGCAGCGGAAAGAGAGGGAAATCAAGATAAGTTTTATTTCTCACGATGCAACTACTACATGCAGCACCCGTGGTCACAAACATGGTGTGTTACACCCAGCGCAGTCCCGCCGGTGCTTATACAAAGCAACTTTCATTGCATTCGAGCACGAAGCCGTCCGAGCGCTCCTCAGGCAGCACAAACGAGCGGGTCCATCAGCTGCTGCACGCAGCCCCCGTTTATTCAGCCCACTAGCAATAGCCCCCGACTAGGGAGATGGCCGGCGAGCGTGGAGCTGGGGTGGGACCGGCGGGCCGGAGCCCATCCCTGCC
>NW_008619545.1:11098-50542 GCF_000691845.1 Merops nubicus | reverse complement strand
CTTGTTAAACTTCATTAGGTTCTTCTAGATTGCCAAAGATATATCAGTAAAAGACATAGACAGGGCAAAAATGAAAAATGTGGAAGGGTAGAAAGTAAACAGAAGACAGTTTCAAGGAATTCTTAACAAATCAATCAAGTATACCCTCTGGGAAGTGTTTATATTCCAGCAGTTTCAAGAATCACTTCCTGAATTGCTTATCAATACCTTCCTGGACTTCTCCACATATACCTTCACTGACTTGCAAAAATACATACCTTCAGAATCAGTGTTGCTGGATTGTTATCTATTGCATGATTTTAAAGAGAAATAAATACGAAATATGGAATTTAACTTCTATCTTGGATTTAATCAAAACATACACTTTTTTTTTTTTTTTTTTTTTTAAATGGAGCTCAGAGCAGCCACTGAAATCATGTCAATACTCTGATTAGGTGGTAGAAATAAAATGTAGCTATGGGCATTAAAACTATCAATTACATTTTAATATATATATACACATAAGCGTACGAAGAAGGGAAGCTGGAGGGACTTGTTTAGTGAGATAATTTTGTTCTATTTTATGTGCCCTCTAACATCAGGTGCTCACGAATAAGATTTCATCACTAGTCTATTCTGGTGTTGCTTCCTGATCCTTTTTTTAGTGAACTCATTTAGATTCTATACACCTAGAGAGGGAACAAAGGATTTGTAAAGTTTTAAATAATTTAGATGAGTGGGACAGTGGGAAATTTCGGGTTGACACAGAATGAGAAGAGGAATGCTAGAGGTTATTTTTATTATTACTGTTATTTAGTAGCTCCAAAAAGAGCAGGGAAGATAAGGAAGCACATTTGTGAAACCTTAAAACTATGGTTAAAGGCTTGAATTTTATTCTGTACAGAGCAGGGAATGAAGGTGGACTTTAACAGGAGGAATTCTCTTTCAGGAAGAAAATTATTTCTGGCTGTATTGAGTGTGGTTTTGTAGAAAGAAGCTTCAAAGCTTTGCCATAATTGTTCTTCAGAAGTGTCTTATGTGGGTACTCAGCAGTATTTCAAATGAGAGACTTCCTACAAGAGCGTATCTTTAAGCCTATGACATCAAAAACTATTCAAAATGAAAAACACATAATAAAACACTAAATACACATAATTATAAGACAGAATCATTAATATTTCTGTCTAACCCTACATGCTGTTGTGCTCTGAACGAAAGCCACAGGTTGGGGATTTTATTAGCTATTTGCTTGTACAAACTACTATTAGAATCAAAGCTGCAGAACAATTCATTCATGCAAATAAGGAATTTAAATTATCACAGGCCTGCCAAAAAGAGAGAAAGAGAGAGAAAAAGTTGTGAATGTCCCTTAGATCTCCAGGAAGGTTATTGTAAATCAGTCATTTGCCTGTTACTGAATCAGACTTGGTCCATGTAAGAGATTTGACATCCTGAAAAATAGAGTACTTTGGGATTAATATGCCTTTAATTTTAGATATTTTAGTCTTTGTGCCATGTAAACCTTATTTATTATATTAGTAAATTTTATGGGTCTGCAGAGCTTTCTGCTTCTATAAACAATGTTTCCCCAAACAGTCCTTTGACAGCCATTTTGTTGTTAAGAATATCATAAGAAAGATTGGTTTTCCACATACTAGCATTTTTTTACAGTGTTTCTTCTCTTTTCATCTCAGACATTACTGCTGCTTAGAATATTTTGCTATCTTAACTGCTTTGGTTAAAAGAGCAACACAAAATTATGCACCTTCTTACTCACTTGTAGTTCAACACAGTAGTAACATCAAAAAGACTTGCATACTGATTTTTTTATTTATTTATGGCAAATATAGCTAACTTTCTTTGGGGAGATATAACAGCATAAAAGGATTTTTAAACTTGCAGAAAGAATGGCATTTGACACCTCTTAGATGTTATAGTCATGCAGGTTATAACAGAATGACTTTGCATTACTCTCTTTTTGCCTGATTAATGTGCTAGAAATTGTTTTGTTGTTCAGTGTAGCAGTTTGACAAATATGAAAATTAACTTAAGCTATATTTATTATGGTTGCTGGGGAAGTCTAGTGAACCTTTGTCATAACCAGCCTGCATAAGTGACTTTCGAGGATCCATGAAGCACTGAAGGGTGAAATTCACGTCTTTGAGAAGACCAACACACAACCTGTCTTCACCCCAGTGTTCAGCATAGCACTTGCAGACACTTAAAACTTGGGTCAGTGATGTGATCAAGAGTAAATTTTACCCTTTGTGTGGAAAGCTGTGGATTAGAAATCTAATTACCTCAGTAACGAGAGAGAGTATGTACTATGACTGAGAGAGCAAAAAGGTAGAGCAATTTCAGGAATATGTGAGAGGGGGAAAATATACTCACTGATTAGCTCATAGCCTGGGTGAGCAATTTTTAAAAGAAAGAGAATTACTTAAACCCTTCAGCATGTAAGCAGAACAAATAATATGCTACCTACATCACTTGTGACTTGTGCAAGGCCATAAAAAGGTAGGGGTAAGAAGTGCTTTCGCTATGGTTAGCAGTAGCTAGTGGAAACAGGACATTGTATTCTATATAAGTGTCTAGAATTACTGTTCTTTTCCTTATTACTTCTATTGTTTGATACGTCAAGATGTTTTGCAGTCCCTGTTATGGATAAGAATGGAGGGAACAAAATATTCCGCGTTTGAATATTGTGTCCATATCTCCAATATTTGTTTTATTATGGTGCATGTTTGGTGTCTGGACATTTTTCTGCACAGGGATAAATTACCATGCCACCTGATATAAACTCAGAAAAGTTTCTGATGTAAGTCTACAGCTGAAATTTGACTGACTCCCTGAGCAAAAATATAAACAGGAATGAGTAGTGTTCATGTACATCAAAGAAGAATCATTCTCATATGCTGCATCTGGATCCTCTGGGTCCAAACAGATGAAGAAAACTTCAGTACAATAGGATTTATAAATTAGATATTTAATGAGTGGATGTGTTCTTGTCACATTACTTTGAATTTTCACTTTCCTTGAAACATCTGAAAACACAAGATGCCCTGAAAAGAGTAAGGTCTTGGTATTATCCTTTACACCATATTGAAACCCACACAGTACTGCAACAAAGTTACCTGGAAGAGGACACAAATCATAGACTCATAGAATCATAGAATCCTTTAGGTTGGAAGAGACCTCCAAGATCATCAAGTCCAACCATGAAGCCAACACTACTAAGTCCTCTGCTAAAACAGAATCAGAATCTGTCAGGGTTGGAAGGGACCACAAGGATCCCCCAGTTCCAACCCCTCTGCCATGAGCAGGGACACCTCCCACTAGATCAGGCTGCTCAGAGCCTCATCCAGCCTGGCCTTAAAGACCCCCGGGGATGGGGCCTCAACCACCTCCTTGGGCAACCCATTCCAGGGTCTCACCACTCTCATGGGGAAGAACTTCTTCCTCACGTCCAGCCTGAATCTGCCCACTGCCAGCTTTGCCCCATTCCCCTACTCCTGTCGTTACTCGATATCCTAAAAAGTCCCTCCCCAGCTTTCTTGTAGGCCCCCCTAAGATACTGGAAGGCCACAATAAGGTCCCCTCGGAGCCTTCTCTTCTCCAGACTGAACAGCCCCAACTCTCTCAGTCTGTCCTCACAGCAGAGCTGCTCCAGCCCTCGGATCATTCCCGTGGCTCTTCTCTGGACACGCTCCAGCAGGTCCACATCCCTCTTGTAATGGGGGCTCCAGAAGTGGATGCAGTACTCCAGGTGGGGCCTCATCAGAGCAGAATAGAGGGAGAGAATCAAATGATAAACTGTCAATCAGAAAGAGATTCCCTGTATATTACAGGAAGGTGTTTCGTAAAGAAGCATGTGACATTTTTGTACATGTTCAAAAGCTGTACCCCCACAGTAATAAACTAAGAGAAAATACTATTGCTAAGGGCTTGTGTAATCCTGGAAGAAGTAAAACTTTCAATGGATATCGACGGAAGGGACCTGGACTAAAATGGATGAAGGATCACATATGCCAAATAAGAATCCGCAGGTGAAATAAGAAAAATGAGCTAGGATTAACTCAGAGCCAGACAAAGATAGAATATCTTGTCACCTCTAGCAACTCTGGAGAACAAGCTTGTTTACATGGAATAGGGAAAGCATAAACACCCAGCAGGCTATTTCAAAATAGCAACTATATACAACTCTAAAAGTCTCCCCGTATGAAGTCAGGATGTGATACAGACACAGAAAGAAAAGAGAATAAACTGTTAACAAAAATATTGTAGTAACACTTGTTGAATTTAAATTGTAAATCATAGAGTCATATCACAGTCTGGGTTGGAAAGGACCTTAAACACCCTTTAGTTCCACCCCACCTGCCATAGTGAAACACCTTCCATTAGATCAGTTTAGTCAAAGCCCCATCCAACGTCGCCTTTAAAACTTCTAGGGACACATCCTTTTCTTCCCTGGGCAACCTGTTCCTGGGCCTCACCACCCTCACAGCAAAGAATTTATTCCTAGCATCTATCCTAAAATTTCCTTCTTTCCACATAGTTATTACCCCTTGTCCTATCACTACAATTCCTGAAAAAGTGTCACTCTCATCTCTCCTGTAAGCCATCCCTAAGTACTGCAAGGTTGCTATAAGGTCTCCCCAGAGCCTTCTGCAGGCTGAACAACCTCAAATCCGTCTTAGCCTCTCCATGTAGGAGAGGTGCTCCATGCCTCCAATAATTTTTGTGGCCCTCTTCTGGACCTGTTTAACAGAGCCATGTCTTTTTTATGCTGAGGGCCCCAGAACTAGACAAGGTACTTCAGGCAGAGTGTCTCAAGAGCCAAGCAAAGGGGCAGAATCACCTTCCTACACCTGCTGGCCACACTTCTTCTGATGCAGCCCAGGCTGTGATTGCCTCTCTGGGCTGTGAGCACACATTGCTGGTTCATAGTCAGTTTGAATAGGATTGGTATAAGGATGAAAATCAAGCCTGCCATTTAGTGATAACTGTGGTGCAGCTGGGTATCAGGGCTGTGCCTGTGTACACACAGAGCAGCGCATCCAGTACATCCCACTCATTAATTTGAGGGTGACTCAGGAATTCCCCAGCAGGAGATTGGCAGAGGTGAGACGATAGCCTGGCTGGAGACAATAGAACCCACTTGGAACTGAGTGAGTGACTGGACCCCTAGCTGCTTACCAGACCAGGATTTGTCCAGGGATCCTCCTATTGGTAATTTTAAAGATGCTGGCAGACTCCTCCAGGCTGCATGACAC
Organism: Merops nubicus; assembly: GCF_000691845.1. NCBI lineage: Eukaryota > Metazoa > Chordata > Aves > Coraciiformes > Meropidae > Merops > Merops nubicus. Next base: position 45,290 of record NW_008619545.1, on the reverse strand, counting down.
CCAGCCTGGAGGATGACTTCCAGAGACTGCCCTCAGTGGCCTCTACTGAAAAACTGATCAGTATGTACAGAGGAAATATTTGCCAATAGTAATTTGAAACTGTTACTGATACAAAAATGATCACGTAGGATAGTCTTATGTATAGAGGCTGTTAAAAGGCATTATACTTGTGGTTCAGGTTAACTATGAAGGATATAAATAACAATGGAACATGCTTGTACTGAGGCATTTGTACAGAACAATCAGCTGGAGTATAACAACTGAGTCAAGCAGGGTTTTTGGAAAGTATTTTTTGATCCAGCTGAAGACAGCTCCACAGGAGACCTTACAGCAGAGACTCCTGTTGCCATCAGTACAGTGACTGACCATCTCATTTAGGAGATTTTGTTTCTTATATGAGCATCACACTATACCAAAATCCTAATAAAATAAGTTTTAAATATAAAAATAACACATTACATTACATTCTGTGCAACAAGATTGAGCTCTACGCTTTTGACTGTGGATTTTGGAGTATGATAGGATACATTTCTACTGCATTGGGAACTTTGGTTTGGGGTGACAAGTAGAGATACTTGAAAGGAAGTTATTTTTTTAGGAATGGGGATTCTTGACTTGTGAAAAGAATGTCTTTTTCATACCACAAATTTCTAACAAAGAATTCAGAAATTGTTGTTGAATGTACAGTCTTTTGGCATACACAGGTATGTAACCTTAAGAGCAGTGAGGTCATCATATATACTGGAAGGAATCTGAAGTGGAGCCTTTATAGTATTTCCATGTAATAGCAAAAAACATCACAATACTTTCAGGCAGGTGCGCTGAAACAAGGTGTAAACAACAAAAATAACCAGGTTGCACCACAGACACATAAAATTTCATTATAAGCACATGATAAATTCAAGGTGACATAGCTTGGAGATAATAACAGAGCTGATGAAGTTCCAGTAGGATTAAGTATACCTCAGAAAGCTTTGTTTCTTATACAAAGTTGAACTGGCAAATAGAGGGTCAAGATATCTCCTTCTTTCATAATTGAAACACCTATCAGTAAAATACCCACATATAGCTTACAGGAAGTGGAGAGAGAAATAAGACATAACAAGAAACAGCAGACAAAAACTATTACGAAGGTCTTAGACAAGAAAAACACTCTCCATTAGCATACCTGTACACTGCAACAATCTGGTTCCTAGAGAGAAGGTCCGAGTAAATTACCTGCAGTGCCAAGAAGAACAGAGACACAATGCAACACAGAGGATAAGACGTAAGAGCAGGTGTTAAAAACAGATCTGGGATCCCAGTCTGCCACTGAGCTGCTATTTAAACTCAAGTGATTTCATTTCACTTCTGCTTCTTCTGTTATCTTTTCTCAGTCTCATCTTTTTTGATTTACAAGCCTTTCAGGCTGCTGGCTGTGTATTCAGCAACCAACACAGTGGGTGCATGCAAGATGAGAAAGGCCCATACACATTTATTATCTCTAATGAAGAAGCCATTCTCATATAACGTAAACAGTGTTCAGTGTAGTATTTTGTTTTGCATGCACAAGGAAGCGGGTGCCTGCGCTCAAGTCTGCAATCTGTGCAGCAGAGGTACCATCACAAAGTTTGCAAGGGAACAGCCATGAAAGACAGCCTCTTGAAAGACAGCCATGAGCCAGCTTGAAAGCAACATCTGTTCTATATTCATCAAAACATAATTTGTGTAATGGGGGGGATATGAAATAAATGAAGGCCCAGGAGAAATGGAGTGACACAAGTGAATTCAAGATAACTTGGGGATAGACATCCTTCTGAAAGGGCACAGAACTCACATTTCAACGTCAGCATTTTTTATTTTTGAATCATCTCAGAAACAGGAAGATTAAATTGTTTCTTTGGCAATAAGCATTTAAGCATTATGCTTGAAGGAAAAAAAAAAGTTTTCTGCATATATCTTAAGGAATGACATGATTTATTTGGACTTCTAACAGGCTTTGATGAACTCCCTTGTGCAGAGGAATTTTTAAAGTGCTGCCACAGACTAGAAGCAGGTGGTGAAATTTGAATGCTATCAAGTTCTGTCATTGAATTCAGTGAGGTTATGCATTTAGCCAGAAAATCCCTATGGGAATGAATGGTTGTTTTCCAACTTGGCAAAAATATCAGAATGCAGTAATCCATGCATCTCTGCTAGGATTGGTTTTATACAGGGTAGTTATACCCATATAAATTAAACCCTGAAAACAAGGGTAAGACTGAGATGCCAGAAATAGCAACATGAAACAAGATAGTCAATATTTGGGATGACTTTGTAGAAGCTATCCCCGGGTAGCAGGAAAAAAAAAATGGTAATAAATGCAGGGTCATACCTTTTATGAGCACCAATCTTACCTACTGATCAATGCTGTTTGACTTTATATTTACTAGAACAATTAAAGAAAAAAAAGAGGCTTGTCATATAACTAAATATTTATGAAAATTTTTGCAAAAGAGAAACCATTCAATTTCTGTTTGAACAGATGTCTGGATTTGTAAGCATTTCTTTGCTCAGGTTGCTCCTCCAGTTTAGCAGAAATGACACAGCTGCCTGCTCCTTCCTCCCAAGCCCAGGAATTAGACACTAAAATTACAAAGCCTGAAAGTCAAACCAAAGTAACAAAAATATATTTGTGAATAGATTTTCAGTGCAGCTAGTAACACTTACTTACACAGAAAACACAAACAGAACTTTTCAGAGATTTATCATTCAAATATTTTTCATTCATAGAAGGGTCAGGGTTAAAAAGCAGACCAACATGAGTTACATTGTTGTGGCTGTCTGCTGTAGACATCCTGACCAGGAAGATGAGGTAGAAGAGGTCTTCTTCAGACAGCTGGAGCTAGCTATACAGTCACAGGCCCTAGTTCTTATATGGATCTATGACCACACCAATACTTGCAGGAGGGACAATACAGGAGAGCACAAACAATCCAGGACATTTCTGGAGTGCATTGTTGATAACTTCCTGAGGCTCTAATAAGGAGAAGAACACTACTGGTTTTCCTACTCACAGTAAGGAAGCACTGGCTGGGGACAGAACTTTGGGGTGAACTTTGGGATGCAAGAAGTGGGACCATAGTCCCGAGCTTCAGGAAAGTATACATAGGCCTGTTCAGAGATCTGCCTGGAAAAATCCCATGGGAAATGGCCATGAAGAGAAAAGGGGTCTATGGGAGCTTGTTGATATTCAAGGATCACCCTCTCCAAGCTCAAGAAATGTCCTTCCCAACAGATAAGAAGACAAGCAGAGGTGGTAGGAGACCTGCACAGATAAACTAGGAACTCCTAACTAAACTCAGACATAAAACTGAAGTGTACAAGAGGTGGAAGTACACAAGCTAGGAGGAATATAGAGCTACCATTTGAGCTTAAAGGGTTCAGATTAGGCAAGCTAAAGTCCACATGCAGTTGAATGTTGCAAGAGACATGAAGGACAATACAAAAAGCTTGTACAGGTACATCAGCAGCAAAGCGAAGGCTAGGGAAAATGTGGACCAGCTGCTGAATGGGGGAGAGGAACTGGTGACAAAGACACAGAATAAAATGTGGCACTCAACGCCTTCTTTCCTTTGGTCTTAACTTTCAAGATCCATCTCCAGAAATCCAAGACCCCTGACACGAGAGGAAAAGTCTGGAACAAGGAATACTTCATCTCAGTGGAAGAAGATCACATTAGGGAACACTTAAAGCAGATATACACAAGACCATGAGGCTTGGTGCACTGCACCCCCATGTGCTGAAGGAGGTGGTTGCTATCATTGCACGGCCACTCTCAATTATCTTTGAAAGGTGGTAGTGGCTGGAGAGGTTCCTGAGGACTGGAAAAGAGCAAACGTCACTCCTATCTTCAAGAAGGATAAGTAGGATCTGGGATACTATAGGACTGTCATTCTGACTTCAACCACAGGGAAAGTGGTGGCACAACCAGTCCTGGAAACCATTTCCAAATACATGAGAGAAAAGAACATGATCAAGAGTAGACAGTATAGGTTTAGGAAAGGAATATTTTTCTTAACCAATGTGATAGCTTTCTGCAATTAAATTACTGATTTGGTGGATGATGAGAGAGCAGTTGATATTGTCTGTCAACTTCAGTAAGGCTTTGGACATTGTCTCCTGTAACATACTAGGTGACAGACAGCTGAAGTACAGACTAGATAAAAGAACTCTGAGACAAGGGAGGTCACCCTCCACTTTTTCCCAGCCCTGGCTGGGCACACCTGGATTGCTGGTTCCTGTTCTAAGGTCTCCAGTACAACAAAGACATGGACATACTGAGGTAGGTCTAGTGCAATGCCACAAAGGTGATGAAAGGACTGGAGCATCTCTCATATGAGAAAAGACTGAATGAGATGGGACTGTTGAGCCTGGATAACAAAAGGCTCAGGCAGGATATATATTTGTACAAAATATACACATCCATATATATAAATAGCCAATGGGGGAGTAAAGCTGATGGAACCAAACTCTTCTTAGTGGTGCCCAGTCACATTAACAGGAAGCAATGAGCACAAACTAAACCACTGAAAATTCCATATGAGCATAAGAAAAACAGGGTTTTAACTGTCATAAAATACTGGAACAAGTTCCCTTGAAAGTTTGTGGAGTCTTCAGCTGTGAAGATATTCAAACCCCAGATGGAATTCAAAGTCTTGTTTGAAAACAAGGAAACACACCAAAAAATAGTACTTAAATAGGTTTAACACTTCTTTTTACATAAATGAAACAAGTGCTTTATCCTAATCTTATACACAGAAATATCTGAACTGTTAGAGTTGAATATCTAAGAGAAGGGTATGGCTGTAGCAATGACCCAAGATGTGAATGTTCTGGCCAAAGCAGCAACTGACAACTGGATATTTTAAAGCAAATATTAAGCAAACTTCAACTGAAAATTCTACCTGTTCTACCAGCAGTGCTCACCAGGAAGGTGTACTAGTGCAGGGGGAAAGTCCAGTTGCATCCAACTGCCTTTACAGAATAATAAAGTCTGTAATATGCAACTGAGTGACAACCACGTTGTTCCTCAGTGGCCACAGATTCCTTGCAGCATTCAGATGTGATTATTCAATTTGGATGTTACTTTAAACACGTGGAAGAGCTTGTGTACCAGGTATCATCATTCAAATATGCAACTACAGGAGGGCAAATACCTGCATTTGCCTACTTTTCAGTCATGAGGACTTGCATTGGTAACAAGGAAATTCCCAAGGATAAAATTCAGGAAGATGCAGGTGTGTTCCTCTGAATGCACAGCTCCACCAGATTTCAATCTGTTATGGTTTAAGAGGTAGCGTCTTGGGAATTTACTGTACGGATATATGCACTTTAATTACGTCTCCCCTGGCAAAACTAGAAATAAAATAGCACTTTATTCCTAGAGAACTTGAATATTTCTGCCTCACCCTACAAGTCACTATGTGAGGGTATGTACACAAAGGTCAAACTGTCTGACTCATGAGGTTATAAAGGCTGAACTCAATGATTTTAAAGGTCTCTTCCAACTAAAGTGATTCTATGATTCTACGACTATCAATTAGGTATGTAATTGCAAACAGACTCCATATAGCTGGCTCAAGATTCAGAGGTTTAGTGTCCTTGCTCTCTATATTGCAGCATCAGACTGCTGAGCATAGAATTGCATGAATGCATTAAATGCCATTTTTCTTCAACTAAAATTCTAAGAGGATTCTTCAGCCTGACAGCAAAATGGGTTAAACCGAACCATTTGGGAAAGTAAAAAAAAAAAAAAAAAAAAAAAAAAAAAAAAAAAAAAAAAGTAGGCCTTTTCAAAGATTCACCCATCTTATTTTAGCTGCAGCAGTTGTCAAGAATACTAGCAATGTAGACATTTTGGGAGAGACTGTGGCAGCTGCAAAACTTCCGATTTTAAGTACTTTGTTTGCAAGGTGAGGGGAAGTGGAAGATAAAATGCCACCAGGTGGCTGAAATTAGCATTCTCAACGTTGCCATTCTCTCCTGATGCTCACACTCATTTCATACTGAAGCTACACAATATTGCCTGTAGCAAGATGGGTGGATTTTATTTTTAAACAGCTCCTAACTACAGTAACCCCGTGTGTATTGGAGACTTGTAGTCACATAAGGCTACCACAGCCAAAACACATTCTTCTGGAACAATTCCTCTACAGCTGAGAGGAGTGGTAAAGGACCACTAACAGTTACTGTCCCTAAAGTGACTTAAAAGCTGTAGCTGAGATAAGGTATCCATGGCCCAGATAATGCTAATGAAAGAAGAAGGAATAAAATTCTTGTAGCCAGTAAGTGGGTTACTTGCATCTTGCCCTGAAAGCTACCTCCAGTAGGCAGCACATTTGTACTGATGCACAGTATAGTCAATTAACAGGGATGTAATAAAAGATTTTATTATTAATCAGGGAGTTAAGGGAATACCTTGACATATGGGTAATGGTTTTTGGAAAATTTCAGTGGTGCAGTTACATTGCAGATACAATTACTGTCTACAAAGCAGAACATTTTTTTACGGACTCATTGGGGAGCAAATATTTTAGAGAGTATTTTCAAGGCACCTAATGTGTTGATGTCTGGCCTGCCAGTTGCAGAACTGAAAGGTGCCACAGAACGAGGATATTCAGGCACTTTATCTCTCAGTTAAGGGCTGGTGACATGGAGAACAAGCAAGGGGGAAAATGAAAGTATTGCAGAAGTTCTTTCTCCTAATGGCCAATTTGGGAATTCTTCACGCAATTAACAGGCAGTCTGCTGATTGAAGAACATATGAAAAATTGTTATACACAATATGCTCATTTGGGATGCTGAAAAAAAATACATCCCCAAGTTATCCAACTGAACATTCATATGAAGAAACAATAAACACAGTGCTGACAACAAGTATTCTCCTGGCTGGGAAGTTTCATTGACTGAAATTTCTGCATTAATTTCAATGCTTTCAGAGAACATCACTGAAAGTGAGTTAAATAATTCATCCCTGGATACTAGCTGCACCAGCAGATGAATCCAGCACAGACAGACTGTTTAAAATGGTAACCTCTCCTTTTTACTGAGACTGATGATACTTTAAAAAGTAAAAGACTTCCCTATCCAGGTCTGTCTTTAAAAACATTTCAAACACAAAGGTTCTATATGTCTGTTCATTTTGCTCTATGCTTAGAAATGGCAGACCTTTGTCTTGTTTGTTTTGTTTTTATTTTTAACACAGTGTTTATTATGGAATAGGACAGATCTGAGCATGGCAGATACAAAACCTAAAACATCCCAATGTTAATAGGTTTTGCTGCTTGGTGATTACTCCCAGTGTCCCACTTAGAGGGAAACAACCATATGTTCTCACTGATTTTGTGTTCTGAAGTCTGTATCACCAATTAGAGGCTCATTATTAATAAGATGAGTTTTATATATATTTTATTTTCCCCAAATACTAAGGTAATATGCTGTTGCATATGAGATATTCCCTTTTCATCACTCTGTTTTTAAACTACAGGAGACTTAACTGTCTGACCTTCGAACTAACCCCATTCTTTTTCCATACATTCAACTTGAACTTCAGGTTTATTCTGTTAGTACAGTAGACTTAAGGTTGGTTTTATTAGACTCATATTGTGATGAAATAAGATATATTCTTGTAAAATACATCCTGTTACTTTAATTACTTGCATCTCATATCTTCTAATGTTTGTAACCTGAATTGGGCAGAATAATTTTGAAAAATCTTGAACTCTGGCAAAGAGAATAAAAACAAATTTAGGACTGTATATTCCATTTCCTGAGGATCGTATGTCAGTTAGAGATTGGCAAACATTAGTCCACATTAGCTCACACAAAAGTGCCCAAAAGTACTTAGTCTCACAAGGGAGTCTACATTAAAAGGAAAAGAATTTTCCCCTTCCCCGGGGATAACAATACATATGGAATAAAAAAAATAATAAAGGAAGTTCAGCTTGTTTTTCTGTTATGATCCATGAATTTATAATAACAGATTTATTTATTTTTTAAATTGTTGTCTTCATGTGTGTTGAATCTGACCTTGTCAGTCAGTCAGATCCACAATATGAAGAAAAGAGTTTACTCGAGAAGCAAAGCTGCAAATAAATTATTTTACCATAATCAAGCTTCATGTGGAGAGAGTCATCTGTCTATGGAAATCAAGTAATAAAAATGCCGTGGTGTATTGAAATATATAAGACAGTAAAACCATATTAATATGTTGTATTATAGTTATGCTTTTTATTTCAGTTTTGAAAAGAATGAACTGCAGTTGCTAGTGGATTTCCTCACTTCACAAGGACTTCCTGAGCTGCAAGAAGCTGATTCAAATTCAAGGCTGCATTTTGCAGCATGTTGCTTATCCACAAAGCAAAAGACATTTGCTATTCTTCAGAGCTCACAAAACCAAGTGGATCAAGAATGTAAGAAGGAAATATTTCATCTCCGTTTCACAGATGAGAAATTGAAACACAGAGATTAAGCTTGCTCTGAGCACACCAACCCCTAGCATTGAAGAACAGGACTTATGGATCAAGTCCTGTGATTGAACTACAAGACATCGCTTTTCAAAGGCTACCATGTGATAGTTATGGCTATTTACAAGGGGGGAAAAAAAAAAAGAAGAAACACTCCCAAAAGTTCAAGAAATGCAGTCCTATAAGACTATCATCAAGGTCTTTTTCTACATTCTGAATATGTAATCAGGGTTTCATTTCAATTATTTTATTTTAACCTGTGAAATTTCTAAAACTCATTAACCTGTAAAATGCAAATGGATTTTCTTATAAACTGTCCTTTGGAAACTATTACTCTCCAAAAGAAAATCAGTTATTTCATCTGTGCCTTACTTCATTTCTGCATGGTGACCCAGAAGTTCTTGCAACAGTCTGAGATATGAGATATCATTTTATCTGTAGGAAGTGTGGTTCTCCGTTTGTGTTCTACAACTTAAGTGATAGTTGAGGGTAGGAATCATTCCCTACTATTGTTTTCTCTCTACAACATGATAGGGAAGGATGAGAGAGTGGATTTTGACTCGCACTTCCACACTTCCCTGGCCAGGTGCAGCTGGAAATATTGTGCTTTTTACTAGGAAAACAAAAGGTTTTCCAAGTGTGATCAGAAGTTACTTATGCTGGAAATGTAAGGTCCTCTGTATCCTCACCTATGCACACATAGGCAGGATGTACTGTTTGCAAGAACTCTCACTTTCATCAGGAGTTTTTTTCTAAGTATACTAGTACTATATCTCAAGGTTTTTAAAGCACTCTGAAGGAAATTTCAACAGGCACATTATGACCACGTCTAGTAAACAAATAAGTGACAGGTCCCAGGTATATTTACTGTAGTGTGATACTGGAAATTGTTCCTGAAGGAACAGCCTTCTGCTTCCAGAAGTCTGACAGAGCATATAATTAAATAAATGGCAGCTAAACAGAAGAGTGACAGCTCTGTACCAATTTCAGCCAGGCTTCCTGCAGAACTTACCAAACATTTCTATAGCACCTACTGTTATTTTGACACCGGAGAAATGAGGATAGTGATAATGATAATACTTAATTTTGCACAAGGCCTCACAGTATAGATTAACATGTTTAAAATATAATAGGCCACTATAAGTGACCTGGTTACAATACACTATTAAAACCAAAAATTCCACAATGATATAACTGGCATAATGATTGAAAAATAACTATCACTCATAGGGCTCAGTTAAACGACATATAAAAATTCAGTGAGCCTGCATCTCATCTCCGTAATGCTTTCTGCTCAAAACGTTTGTTTTCCTATTCCATTACCCTGACAGCCACCCATTGCAAAGCACTAAACCCATGTGGAAAACTCCTCCACATCAGAAGATAAATACAACAGTATACTGTTGTATGAAAATTATGGCCCAGAAAGAGTGACCTTCTGCCACATATAAGGGTTTGATTCTCAAGGCTAGATTTTGTTGACATTTGTACATTTTTATTCAAAATTCCTTACCCAAACAGAACATGTTGGGGAGATGCTTTTCCTATTTGGAGGTTTTGACCATAACCTGAAACTTATCCTTCACAGAGCTCATTTGTGAGCAACATAGCACTAAACAGGCTACACACCACTCACACTCCAGCATTACTATGGGGAAATATGCTATTTTGCTGTGGCTAGACTTGCCCTGTGCTAGTACAGCCAGTATGTCAGCTTCTTTACATTCAGAATATGGACCTTCAAGGGCTGAACTATAACATTTCTCACCCCTTCCCTTGTGAGCTGTGAGCTCTTCCTGTTGATAAAATTGCTCATCTCTGCGTGCATAAATGCTCCAAATCTTTCCGTATGTGATGCTCAGAAGTCCTCTGAGAAGATACAGCTCTGCTGCAAAAGGCCTGTCAGCTCTCCAGCAACCAAGGGACCTTGTGGGGAATGAGGTGCTTTTGAATATCTTCCATTATTTTGCCATTATTTGCTCTAGTTATTTAAGATCAAATATACCAATAAACCTCAACAAAATGAGGAAGTTTTGTGTTTGGAGATTTAAAGTATTTTAAAATGTTTATTCAGGTAGTCCTCAGGAGAAAGACTTGTGGGTGCTGGCTGATGAAATTCTCAACATGAGCCAACAAATTTGTGAGTGCATCCCAGAAACCCAACCATATCCTGGACTGCATCAAAAGAAGCATGTCCAGCTGGTCCAGGGAGCTAATTCTGCCCCTCTACTCTGCCCTGATGAGACCTCACCCGAGCACTGTGTCCAGCTCTGGAGCCCCCAGCACAAGAAGGACATGGACCTGTTGAATCAGGTCCAGAGGGGGGCCATAAAGACAATCAGAGGGAACACCTCTTCTATGAAGAAAGTCTGGGAGAGTTGGGGTTGTTTAGCCTGGAGAAAACAAAGTACTAGGATAGACCTTACTTTAGTATCCAATATCTGAAGGGGGCCTATAAGAAGTCTGGTAATTGACTTTTTACAGGCACTTGTAATGATAGGATGAGTGGTAATGGATTCAGACTGGAAGAAGGTAGTTTCAGATTAGATGTAAGGAAGTCTTTCACTATGAGAGTGGGTAAGTTGTGGATGCTCCATCACTGGAGGGGTTTGAGTTTAGAATGGATGGGGCTTTGAGCAACCTGGTGTAGTGTGAGGTGTCCCTGCCCATGGCATGGGGGTTGGAACTAGATGACCTTTAAGGCCCCTTCCAACTGAAACCAGTCTGTGATTCTATTTATTTGGGGCAGAGGAGTGGCAAGTTGTGAATATGAAATTTCTTGTAAATGCTACAATAATTGGCTTTATTTCAATGAAATAATAAGTCAACATGTAGTTATTTACTTCACAGCACTAATTCACAGCACTACACACTATTTTCTGTGAGTTTAGCTATGTTTACAACTGCTCATGACACTGCAGTGAAGGATATGTCACTGTGTCCAACATAAAACTCTTATTGTCTAATGTTTAGCACTCAACCAGAAGAAATCACACCATGGTGAAATGTAGTGTATCCAGAGTTTGTCCTGGTATATTTCCATAGACGTTCTCTGTTTAACTGTAGGTTTCTAATACAAAAAAAATCTGAAAATACAAAAATAATGGTGAATGACAATTTTTATCATTTAAGACAAGCTTATAGTGTGAAATTCAGCTGTGCTAGACAGTACACAAATTTGGAGGAAACGTATGGTTTTCAATTAACTTCTCAGATACTTTCACAATGGTAATGTACTTTTTTCTAATCAGCTTTTTTGTACTGACTGATTACCAAGACATCTACTCTTTTTATATTTTTTGGCAGTAATACTCAGCAGCACCCTAACTGATGAAAAATATCTGTATACTGATAATTCCCTCCATTTATTAACTAAGTGCAGAAACTGCTGAATAACAAGTCTATAAGCATGTGATATACTCTAAATTTATTGGTAAAGCTTCTATGGAATGAAGTGAGAGCAGATGATAATTTTTTTCAGCACTCAAAAAAAAAAAAAAATGCTTGAGAAACTTGTTTGCCCAGCCTATTTCAGTGTGTCTTTTGAAACTGTTTATAACTATCTGGGACCCAAATATTGGTTTCTTTTTTCATAAGAGGAAAATAAATTCTTGAGCCAAGATCAGTATGTGAAGGAAATGAACCCACTGTCCATTAATAAGCTAAGGTTTTATGGTATTGAATCATGTTTTTCAATCCTGAGTAAGTGGAATTCTGTCAATGTCTTGAAGGATCAACGTTTAGAGAAGAGTGAGGCATGACTGCTTTATCCATGTTACTGAATTAAGGATTTGTAATGCAAGCTTTGGTGTGTGATTATAAATATCAATTTGTGTTTCTTCCTACATTTTTTTGAAGATATGTAATGCCTCTAGATGTAGACAACTTCCACACAGTAATATTTTGAGAATGCAGTTTACTGCTGTATCAGCTGCTTTCTTCATAAGCTAAAGTTGGAAATTTTAACTTCAAATTTCCTGGCCTTTCAATAGAAATCAAGAATTCTTGGATTAGTTTTCATCAGATTCCTCATGGGATTTTTTTATATATTTAAAAATAGACCTGAGATACACACTGCAGAGAGCAGTAAAACAGGTGCTAGTCATTTTATATCTGCATACTAATCTATCATAAAATGTGTTTTAGTAGATAAGCATTAATTTCATATATGTTTTCTATTAAATTTCATTGAGGATTTTGCAAAACTCCAGTGTTACTCACATTTTAGCCACTAAGATCTCATGATTTGATTTTGTCTTCAGCTCAATATTCCTTAAATAATGGTTAAATAGTCTCCTTTCAGTACCATATAGTGTTTTCTTTTCTTCTTAGAGATTATCTCCACCTAATTATGAATTTAATCCCTCTGTTTCTTTCAGCAAAATATCTGCCTTAATTACTTTGATAAATGAAGTGTTGTAAAAAGAATCTAGAAGCATTTGTTACAATCATAATTATCTTAAAGAGGAAAAGTGAAAGATTCAGGAAGATTAAAGGTTCTAGAACTAAATGTAAATATAAAAGAGTGTATCTTAGTGATTAATAAATTATTTGCTTAAAGAAGATCAAGACAATCTTATAAGCAACCATGAAATACAAATGGCGTATTAGACACTCACTTACCATCCATGGCTCCCATTAACTGACCAGTTGTTTCTTTTGTCACCCACTACTCTGAGTTTTCTGAAATTTAATGGAAAACTCCAGATCTGAAGTAAGGTAATTTTAGATTGACAAAGCAAACTCTTATTTATTATATTACTCTATTGCAAACTCTTATTTATTATAATACCCTATTTCAGTGACAGATTTTGTTTTTCTGTCAGAGCTTGCCTCTCTTCAGATGAGATCACCCACTCTGTAAGCTTTTCTCAGTATTTTGCAGTCTCCAGGAGGAAAAAAAAAAAAAAAAAATCTTTTCAGCAGTGATTTCACAGGATGACTTTTCAGCCAAGGTGTCACAGGGGAAATTAGGAGTGAGATCACTGAAAGCACAGATCCATATCACCCACTAAATTAAAATTTACAGTTTTTTTATGAAGGGGGAGTTGGTGGTTTGTGGTGGGGTGTAGTGAGTAGATAGAAATTTCAATCTAGAGCTTTTCTTTTACTCTGTGACCTTCACTGACTTCATGTTCACCCCAGTCCAGTCCAGTTCCTCACCTTTTCCCCAGCTGCCACTGGTGCCACAGCCTTGGATGACCAGGCAGTTGCTCTGACCTCCCAACATCTTAGGATGGCATGGGCTGATTTCTCTGTGGACTCACAATTCTGCACACTTCTGTGGATGAATGCTCCACAAGACATGCAGAGATACAGCCAAAGTCTCACTTATCTAAGTGTTTCTTTTGGGTAGTCTTCACCTCATGATAAAGGCCATAAACTCTTTTGAGTTTGGATTATCTACATCTGCTATGCTGAGGTAGAAATCATCAGCTGTTCACACTAGTAAAGCAGAATCATATAATGATTCATTATAAGCAGGGTGCTTCCTTCCCACCCCCCTGCATCTTTGTCTTCCAAGACTGAGAAGTTATCCCGTTTCAGTTGCTAGAATCTTTGCTTTGCAGGGGTTAGTTTCTAATCCTCATCTTGAGATATTCTTCCTCCATGAATGCTAGCCGAATATGATAGTGAGACAGCAACCTGCCACACTAACAAGCACATTTTTCACTGCTAACCTGAATGTCTCAGACTCTCCAATGAGCTGCATTCATGCATGAATTGGCATATGGGGAATCCCAGCTTCCTTTTTTTTTTTAGAACTAATTGATTTCAAGTAACAGACTTCCAAGAGGGCTGGAAGTTCCACAAGGCTCTAAAATTATGAATATTTAAGTTTTTCCCATCTTTCAAGGAAAATACCTGCTGACTTCTCACCCAATACAAAAGAAGAGGATTACTAGAACCACTAGTGTTTCTTTTACTGACCTTATCATTAGGAAAATTTCAGTGTTTTGCTGAAACTGTGCATGTTTTTCTTCCCAACAGTGGCAACAACATGAACCACAGGCTGTTATTTAGTTGTTGTGCAGACACAATGCTTTCCTGCAGCAGATTCATTCTGTGGAGAGGCTGCCAGAAAAATGCCAGCTTGTGTGCTGCATTCACATGTGTGCTGGCATCGATACAGAGAAGACCAACTGTCTGGGCACAAGCCACTTTGCTGCACTCAGATGTTCATAGCTTCAGCTCTCCAAAGCATTATAGTCCTTCCTCTGGGAATTACCATGTCTTGTGTTTTCACTTCTTTTTTTCTGAAAAATCTATGATGACATTAAACACCTTATTTATCACCATTACTCCAGCATTTACAGCTGCAAACACAATGAATTCTAGTTTACGGTAGTCAATGGCAGCTGTAAGTCCTTCCTTGAGTTCACAGATTCATTGAACATGTGTGAGAGACCTGCTAGTTCTGTACCATCACACTGTTGTGAGAAGTCTCCTGTGTGACACTGAGATGTCAGTGTCTACAAAGCATGCAAAACTGCCCCAGCATACCTTATCAGAAAGTGAACTGTGTGCAAATGTTATTTCATACTTGGTTCACGGAACAAAAATGAACCAAAACCTACATGCTATTTGACATGTGAATGTGTGCACATATGCACAAAAACATCTGACAGTTCATACTGTAAACACATTAGTCTAAATGCTCAAGTGGGGAAACAGGTGGAAAATACATTGGAGCAGATAAATGTTGAAATTACTTCTCTGTGGTCAGTGACAAACACTGGCTTCCCACCCTTCACATCATGTACCTGAAGGATGACTTCGTATAATGTTGCTTGCAGTGACTTGCGTCTTCATGTCTTCATCTGCATCCCAAGTGTCTCTGGAGATAAGGCTTCTAATGCTTTTACATCAGCATTGATTCAAGAGTTTTTCCCTGCTTTAGACACATTGGTTCATGTCCAAGCCTTGATCCTTCCTTCCATTTCCAGTGTGTATGTGCAAAGAGAAATCTTTCTGCAATCATTGGTGACACTGTCAATCTGAAAGTCAACTCCACCCTGAACCCTAGGACTTGTATCACAATTAATAGCCTCTCTCATCACCACAGTTCATGCTAGGGTCTTGTATGTTTCAGCCCTTTACTAATTCAGTCTTACACTCCATGGACTTGAACAAACAATACTCCTCTACTCACATTTTTCACAATGCCATTACATCTTCTTCCTGATTCATCACAACAGCAAACAAAAAATGACCCTTTCATCTTGTATAGGTGTAAACTGTGACTTCTCCAAGTCACCAGTGCTTTTATACGCCTCTTCTCTCCATGCCACACCTGATGCCTTTCTTTTGCTCTGAGGGAATCCCAGCCCTTGTAATCATCAGTCTCTTTCACCTTAAATGCTGTTTCTTGCAGATACATATAAACTTGTTTGTATAATCAGTACTGGAGATTTTAATTTGTTTGTTTCAAATAGCTTCTTTAAAGTCAATTCTTTCTTCAGCCTACAGCACCCAGTCAAGAGTTCAAGGATCAAGAGACAATGATCCTGCCCTGATTATCTGTTAATTCCTAATCCTGCCACCCTCAATTTCTTCTTTAGTTGGATGTTTTTGAGTTTTTGTTTGTTTGGTTGGTTGTTGTTGTCATTGTTTGTTTGTTTTTTAATCTTTCAGTGATAGCTGTCACATACCTGCCCTAGTCTGCTTTCCAAATGCAAATATCTCCATAGGGAACTAAAAGAATTGGGTTAGTTCTTTATTCATGCTACACATTTCCTCTGCTATTCTCCTTTCAATTTTTCTCTATTGTTCAAGCACCACGTGCTGAAAACTATTTAAATACATTTGTCAACTGTTATATGGTTGTACAGCAACATCACATGAAGATTAACTGGTCTCCAAAAGAATGTAAACATGTACCATGGAAAATGTCTAGTATCTCTGTCTTTTTCTTAGTATTGTTGAGTTTTTGAGTTCTCTGACTTTTGGTAAAAGAGACAAAGTGATATAAAAGTGCTTTCATGGGGTGATATAACATCACTTATCTTAAGTTTGTAAAGGAATTAAGCAATCACAGCCCTCAAGGATGCATTAGAGTGGATTACTATAATAACTGGAGGGTCAAGATAAACTTTAAACATCTTATCCTTTCTATCTCAGGAGCAAGCCTAAGGCATTATCTTATACTCGAAAACTTAACCTGAATTACTGAGAGAAAGAGACAGACAGAGAACTCCAATAATCCTGAGTAATTGGGAGAATAGTTCTTTAGCCTTTCAACTAAAGAGATACAAAATAGCATAATTATGGAATCGAAGGTAAAATACTAAAAAGTCTTTCTCATTATGTGAATACCAAGCATTAGCTCTAGCTTCACCAAAACGTCATCTTCTCCTGAGCTACTCCACCTCAAGTAATTAAAGGGCACAAACTGCATTCTCCAAACACTTTTTTTGACAAACACAAGTTTCTCCATTTGCAAAGACATCTGCAAGTTGTTCCACCCGGGATTTTGGCAAAGTCTCATCTTTGCCTCGTGACACCGCCATCTCTGGTTTCATACAGTGTCTAATATTAAAATCCATCTCCTTTGCTTGAATAGTAGTTTTACACCATTAGGTTCTAAATATGCTGCCCCAGATCTGAGTATCTCATTTGACAGTTTGTAACTTAGATGAGAGTCTGTGCTCCAATGGGTACCTTAAGTTATATTGCCAAGCTAGTTTGGAAATCCTCTTGTGGTACTAGCAGGTCGATCTTCGGTGCAAGTGTACATGTGTACTGTGACACACAGTCTCGAAGGTATACCTCTTATGTTAAAGGGTTAACCTGTGAAATTGAAACTCAGCATTTGCAGTATGCATTACTGTATGAAACTCATCCAAAGGCTTTCTGTAGCAGGTTCAGAAACATGCAGCCAAGACCTCCACCAGATTCAAGTCCCATTCACTTCTCTATTTTGAAAAGCATCTGAATGTCAGTACCTGGATTAACCATCTGTTTTGGATACACGAGATTTTAACACATATTTATACATTTAAAAGTGAAGTGGTTAAAGCTCACAGGAGAATTTTAGAGGACATGTATCATGAAGCTTATAATGAAGATTTTTTTTTTGCCATGGGATTAGTAATAGGGTTTTGGGAATTATTTTACATTTTAAAGAAATGTTTTAGATAATTCCTTTAGTCATGTCCTAAAGAAAATCCAATAGTTGAAAGGAATTCTGTAAAGCTGTACTAAGACAGTGTTTTGTAAAATTAGTGAGAGCTGGTTACACTTTAAATAAAGACATATTATTTAGGTATTTGCAATTCAGGCCCCTAAAGCAATAACATCCCTAGGGATGAAAAATACTGTCTGCTTTTCTTCAGTGAAACTGTATGTAGCAGCTTCTGGATCATTTAAGATTGTAAGGTGGCACTTATTGGGAATAGTTAAGATGAAATTAATAAAAAAATAGTTGAGTTATATACTTCTGACGGTAGAACTTTCTGTCCTGTGTCAATGATTGCATTCTAAAGTAATAGAAGCTTCATTGCCTAAAGAATTTCAAAACTGCCTTTAATGAAATAATGTTTTTAAGAGTGAAGAGAGTACAGGTGACGTCTCTCGAAAGTGAGATTCTAGTGTCATTGAAATCAATAGCAAAAGTCTCACTGATACTGCAGAAACAACGCCTTGTCTGCTGGCTGGTGCCATGTCCACTGTTTTTGTCTGGTGAATATTCTGTTCTCTGCAGGGAATCATCAGACAAAAGAGACAGTTCCACTACTTTAGATGCATATTTTATAAAAAAAGGGGGAAAAAATGTTCCCTTTCTTTTCTTTTAACTTCTACCCTTCATTTTTTTTATTCCTGCTTCCTACTTAGGGAAAATACAGCATGTGTTCCTGAGGATGTAGTGCTTTGTAGATGAGGTGGATATACTTATTCAGTCTGTACTTCCACAGAAGGGACTCGGCTTCATCTTCTAATTTCAGAAAATCTCATTATTTCTCATTTGGGATAGGTCACTAGGAGACTTAGCCCACTTCATATTCAATTAACTTTTATTTTTTAATTAGTCAGAATTTTAATAACCCTTCCAGAAGCCATGAGGAACTATGCATTCTCCAAAGTAAATCTGGAGAGGATTTTAGCCTGAGAGAATTGCTCTTTGCTTCTTGAACAGGAGATGAGATGGCTGTTACTGTTTGTGAAGACAAAATACCTTCACCTTTTACAACCAAATTCCTCCCTTACATTTTCCTGACTGCTTATTCCCACCACCCAGAGAATATCAAGTTAAGCAAGTGATACTACATGTCTTTATAGCATTGGTGACATCCATTCCAGAAGAGTACCTGAAGTCATAAGGGATTTTTTAAAGCAAGAAGTCTGCTTAAAACTCAAAAGGTTGGACTGAAGACTGGAACAAAGAAAATTCTCATAAAGTTAGGGAACTCAGTCTTTTTAACTGTTTAGAGGACCAAGTGGTGATATAAGTATAGTAAATGTAGTTATCTTCAAAGGGACTGAATGCCGAATACTACAGAAAGGTCTGCAATCCATTGAAAAATGCACAATAACCATTAGTGATAAAGTTTTAAAGATGAGCAATGTTAATTAAAAAAAAAAAAATCACTAAGTTTTATATTGCAGCCTGTCCCGGTTAAAAGGCAGAATTGTGTCCCACCTCCCTTACCCTCAGTTTCCCAGATAGAGAGGTAAATAAGGAAGGCGGGGATAACGAAAACCTTGCACCAAATTGAAAATTAACAAAATGAAATATATTATTTAACAGGGAAACAGAAAGGAAGAAGGGTAGGGGTTTAAACAGGGTACAGAAAGGAAAAAGGGTAGGGGTTTAACAGGGTAAGGGGGGGTTATAGGAACAACAAGGCAAGGAAGATTAAACTTCCAAATATACAAAACCCAAATGTTGTGCTGAGGCTCCCCAGTGCTGGATCTCGCTGGATTGAAGCTGGATATACAATCCTTGGATGTGGATGGACGCAGGGAATCAGTCTGTAGGCCCAGGTCTCCAAGATGGCCACGGCCACGTGTAGCACAGGGAAACCACAAGCAGCAGCAGCAGTGTGTATCCAGGATGAAAGGCAAAGGAGTAAGAGAGCAAGAGGAAGAGGCGTGCCTTTCTCGCCCCTTTTATAGACCTTGGCAGGAAGTCCTGAGGACAGGAAGACGGAAGTGGGAATAGAACAGGTATACGCCCCTTTCATTCAGGTTTGTAGCTGGTATTAGGTTTCAGATCTCCTCCCACCAGGGGCAGCAGGTTTCAAACCATTACACAGCCACGTGAATCACACATGTATTTGTCTTTATTGTACTTTTAAGCTTTTCTTTTAGTTCAGAAGACTAATCAAATCATGAGTTGAAGGAAAGAATAAGTAAATGACTACTTGTATTTGGTTATATAAAAGCTTTTTTGAGGTAATTCAATGATCCACTCTGACTTAAAAAGCAAAATAATCCATATAATGTCAACATTCATGAGACCTGGAGAACCCTGCATGAATAGGAATGTTTAGGCACCTATATTTTAATTTAATAATAATAGATTAATGAGAATACTGACACATGTGTAAGTTACTTTACAAGTACCTAGGCAGACAAAGTGAACTGCATCAATGGTAAAAGAAAGAAATTTAAAAAAAAAAATCAAACATAGTGTGTCCTAAGTTTGTGTAAAGTTAACCTAAAGTGCAGGTTAAGTTTCTTTTTAGTAAAATAAGCAAATTCTCAGTTTCTCAACTAAATAGTTATTAATTAATCATATTATTTTAATGTGATTAATTAATACCATTTTGATGCAGGTGTTTTTTTCCTTAAGTTATTTCATGGGTTAATAAAAACGGCAGCCTTAGCAAAATCTTTTCTTCTTATCACTGCTGGTTCTGCTCTTGTTTTGGTTAGTTCATTGTAATTTTCTTAGTTGTGGCTTTAAAATTCAGTTCTGCTGTTTCTAGCTCATTCCTAATCAGCGTGCCTAGTTATAGTGTTAACTAAAAGTCATAGCCAAAAAAGCTGTTTTGCATAAATTTAGCTTCTAAAAATTCAGGGAAAGTTTACCCAGAAAGGTAACAGAACTTCTCACAGATGTGTTTTTGGTATAGGTGGATGCATCATACACACACAAACTGAGCAAAACCTGCTAATAAGGAGTTACCTTGTCTCTATCAGTCTTAGAATTTTTTTTCCATGTACCCAGACCTTGTGCAGAGAAGAACTGCTGAATCACACTAAGAGGCTGAGTATGAAACAACAGCATTTTTTTCTCTTTCTCTCTACTTTCTCCCAATTATGCTTGTTTCTGTACCTTTCTTTAAAGACAGACCTTTCTGATCTGCCAATAGATAAAAATATCAAGTGGAGACCTCCTGCATCATGGGTAGATGGAGGCTGCTTTTATTCAAGTGAAATTGAATCATGTGAACTGTGCTGAGACACTTTAGTCCCTTTTATTCACAGCCTGTGAAACTGACTGAGGGATCAAAGCTACCAGTGAACTGAAAAACTGGCATTTGCAGCCAGGGTGAATACTTTGGGCTGCCATTTTTAAGAAAATGAAATGAAATATGTGACAGGAAAGCAGGCAAGGGCCTGATAAATCAAAGATAGATGGGATCAAAAAGCAGAAGTAGAGACAAAGCCCTCATAACAAAGAATCAACCAGAAAAAGGAAAAGAGAAAAAATATATAACAAAGAAAGAAACACTGAAAAAACAACCATTAGACAACCTTTTGAAACGGCTGAGGATTGTGAGCAGCCACATAGGCACCTTTGAGGAGTTCAGCTGCCAAAAGAGCACCCTTGAAAATGCCCAGAGCATGGGCTAGGCTGCAGCAGGTTCATACAATGCCCAGTACCTTCATGTGTTCTAGGGTCACAGCAGCACAGGGGCATAAGGGAAGGCTGGAAGGAATTTGCAGAAACTCTCAGGAGCATGGCTGTAGTGTCAAATGGTACCACCTGGGAGGCACAACCAAGGGAGGAGTCATCCTTCAGGAGTACCCAAGCCCCCGCTGTGGCTTTGCAGTCTGATTTACAAATACACGAGCAAATGCACCTAAATTAAGGTGCTTGAAAAGCCTCTGTTTACTGGACCAATACAACGCAACACATATGGTAAATAACAGCACGACACAGTGGTAAAACCAGAGATACCTACTGCAAAACTGCTTCTGAATGGTTCAACACGCTCCGTGTCTTGCCTCAGCTCTCTCCCAACAGTAGCTAGCTCACTTTTAACTGACTCGTGACATGAGAAGTAATTTCAGACCTTTGCATTTCAGATCAGGGTTTTCTGTAAACTGATTTAGCCTCACTTTCTGAGCCACAGTGTTGGATTTCATCCTTGCTGTTTCAGCTTGGTTACATCCTCTGAAGATCTGAAGAGTTTCACCACTGGCACACTTAATCACATTAACATATGACAGTTAGCATGATCATAATTTGTGGAAACTGATAAATCTCTTTGGGCATTTCCTCTGCTTTGGATTTGTCCTTGCATGTATTTGAATCTTCTTCTGGGTACTGAGGGGTTTTGTAGCACAGAGCTCAGGGAAGCACAAACTTTGAAGTCTTCTGAGGACTCAGTCACACTTCTGCTGTAAATAATTGCCTTCCCATCAGTACTCAATGATTGTCTGAAGTTTTAGTCACAGAGGTCATTTTTTTCAGTCAGCAAGCAAACGTTACTTGTATTCCACTAATTTCCTTATCGCTCTGGTAGGCACAATCCTCTACAGGGCTTCTAGCAGACAGGCGGGTAAGGAACAGGAATGAAAGAATAAGGGTATGAATAATCCCCACTGAAGAACAGGACCTTTGGTAGAAAAGCCATTCAGAAAAGAGGATGCTTGATCTCATACAGTGCTTTTGTACATCATTTTATCATATATAAAATATAAAGTCTTTCTGTAAGGACATTGCCATCGTACCAAGCTAGAATTCCCCATAAAAATATGTAAAATGACCTTGTTACTTTCCTGAAGACACCTTTAATTTATTTATCAGAACCTTGACAATGGTGGACTTGTTAACAAGCAGGAAGCACTGCTCACCATTTCATCATATGTTGCCACACCATTTTTTTTGTATTTCTGTTTGTTTTTTTACAAACTATCATCTATTGCCTTACACATTGTCTTGTAAAATTTCGGTGTTCATGGGCTGCTAATGCTTTTGCATCTCCTGAACTACTCATGCTCCTAGTAAATTACAGGTATCTAACATTATTGAGAAGGCATGTGGGATAATATGCCCTCTCTGAACTAGCTTTCTAAACTAAAGAAATTAGTTAGCTGTGCTTTGTGTAATTATTGTTAATTTTTTATAGGTTGGTTTTGTTGTTTGCTTTGGGTGGTTTTTTTTTTTTAGAATGCCTTTTCCCAGTTGAATCTTATTTATCTTCACATGAAAGATGCAAACATAGAGAATGCTGATATCTCCACTACTCTAGTATCAGGGCCTAATTTTTCAATACATGTTTGATTTTAATCTGTTTTCATGCCTTCTTTCAAAGTCAAAATCTAATCCAGTAATCCAGAGAACATTTTTATTTCTGTAAAGTTCATTTATTTAGACAGCTAGAGAATGTAATATTCTTCAATAATGGTAGAAGTGTCACTTCCCCTTTTCCCCCACCTCCTACACACTCAGAAGTTTACAACCTTCTTCTGCAATTCTTTCTATAAGGAATGTTATATTGGTACTTTTTGGCAGCACTATAGTAAAAATATGCATTTAAATAGAGACAGTCAGTAATGTAAAAGCACATAGGAAGTCAGAATTATTGTTTTTTTTCTTTTTAAATGAGGCATTTTATGACTCAAAGGATCTTCCTAGAAGTCTACATTGTCTAGTTAAAGTAACAGTGGAATTCTTCTGGGGACAAAAACACAATACTACAAGTAATTTTTAATTTTCCTTCCAGGCTATAAATGTTGGTTTGTGTTTATTGCCAAGATGACACTGTTTTTGCTGTAATAGCCATTCTCTGCTCTTTTAAACCTAAAATGTTAAGGATTGTTTTACTTTGCATTGTTATTAATAGTGTCTGTATTACAGAAGCAGATGGGATGTCTCCAGAGAACTTTCTACAGGAGTTTAAATCTAGATTCCTGTGCATGCTACAGGAGCATGACCTCCAAGACATGTGCCCTCATGCATGCAGGTGCCCTCTGAGCCAGGGATCCCTCCAAACCCACCAGAAGGATGTGGCTCTGGCTGCTACTGCTTCCAGATACGGCCAGCAGCAAGGCTCAATGTTCTCTCTCTCACACTGCCCCCTCCTACATACAGAGGATACTAGCACTTGTGTGCTTGTGTGTTTGTCATTTTGCATATAATTTTTTATTTGTTTTACATTTTTAGCCATTTTGATCCTAAACAAATAACAATGAACCAAGTTTTTTCAGACTGGTCATAGCTTTTTATAAATAACTGAAAAGGGCAGACATTATCTAAAAGAAAGGATTCATGCTATTCAGCTCTCTTAATAGGTTTATCAATATTTCATCATTTATTATAATCCTGAAATGTGATAAAAAAATTGAATGTTGATTTCAAACCCTTTTAAGGAAACAAGTGAGATAAACAGACTCCAAAAGGACAGAATACTTTGATTTTTAAACTGATACTACATCTTTTGTGTCAGGTCAGCTCAATACTAAGATCCCTATGGCTATTGCATCACAGTGTCTGATAAGACCTGCATTTTTGTTTGGTTATGTTATTCACTGTGAGCCAAGCTCTCCTGCTTCCCAGCTTGCATCATGTGGCTTGGCCAGGGGATAGTTCACAGCCCTCAGAGGATGCACAGTTCAGACAGGATATTTGGATCTGAAAAACGTCAGCACATCAGACTATCTGATCACAACTTTCATGAAGAAAGTACAGCATGACAGTAAAATACATCTTACTGCTGTACTGATTCAAAGTAGAATGTTTGGGGTAAGGCGGATTTGCAATCATTTTCAGGTAAATCACAATTAAATAGTTAAATGGTTCCTTAAGGTCCTCCTGTTGTGAAACTATTATCTTCCTGGCAAAATAAAGTTTTCTGGGTAGCACAATAGGAAATTCAGTTATGATGTAAAGAAGTTAAAGGCCAGGACAGAAAATCAAGTGACATAAAGCAAAACATCAGGCTGTGGTCACAGAGTAGATGTGTTTGTCCTTTCGTAAACATGGCACTTCAGATTCTTTTCTTGTAAGTCAGGATTGCACAAAGTTTACAAAATCTTTTGCAATGCCTTGAAAGCTGAAAGCTCATGGCAGTCCAGTTGGATGGGAGTGTCATGAAAGCTACTAACCAGCACTTCAAGCCCTCTAACACTCTCCCACATGACCTCCAACTTGGGAGCAGAGGAGGAGGACAGGTAAACATGCCCCATTTTCATTTTGATACCAGACAATGCCAGATATATTCAGTCCAGGCAAAACATGCTTCCCAATCTCACTGTTGTATTATTACTAGTGGTGACAGAAGATATGAATTTTGTCTTCTTCAGGGGGTGTTTCCCATGTAGAAAGCTTGGCAGAGCAGTTTTCTTTTTATATTTTCAGTCCAACCTATTTTGTGCTTTGCATCTCCTTTTATGTGACAGAGCAATTTGCCTGCCTCAGGCAAAAAGGTTCTGACTGAAGAAACAGGAACTCACACAGTGGTCCCACTGTGGCAGAGACCTGCAGAGGAGGCTGTAGCAAGAGAAACAAACACTGGTAAAGTGTGTACATCCAAGAAAATCCACAGTTTTCTTCAGTCACTCTTGCATGCAGTTCTTGGTAGTAATTTTCAGATCAGTGGATGACTGGGGGATCTAGGGGAATCAAAGTGTTGCTTGCTGAATTCGTATTCCAGGGCAGTTTGGAAAGCAGGGTTAAATCTAAAAACACTCAATGAAAGGAAGATCAGAAGCTTATCTATAGTATAAGACAAAGGAGTGTTAAATATACGGTTCAGCTCTCCATCTGATGCAGATCAGTGACTACACTGACCAGTATTTTTATATTTTGTAAATACAGTTTACTGTGATATTTAATCAGATGTTTCAGGTAGATGAACCTTGTTTCATTTCTTTATTTTTTTCTCAAGAAATTTTTTTTCCAGTTGTAAAGCAAGCATTGTGATTTAAACAGCCTTTCTGTATACTTAAAGTCCTTAGACAAAATTTACACCATGATGACATCATCAAACAGATTACAGAGAGTTGCAACAACTCAGTACTCTGCCCTCTGAAACAACAGAAACAGATCTGTCAGATATTCACAGTGTCCTGGCACCTTTTTTATAAACCCTGAATTCAAACAACAAGCATAAGTTGGGGTGAAGAAAGGCAAGGGAAGGGGAAAAAGTTGAGTCACTAGAAAAATCAGTGAAAGTGCAATCACATTTTTCTGAGTTTCAAAACAGACTAAAAGCTCACCAGCTACTCTTCTTTGTGGGATTCTCAGATATTGAACATCCAATTATCTTAAAGCATACAGATGGCAATGTGGTATGCAATACTCAATTTTCTGATTATCCCAAAATGGTGCTGTAAATTAAAAAAAAAATTAATCTGAATAGTTCACTTAAAAGCAAGGCTAGTACACAGATGAGTTGTTTAAAGAAAATTATTTTTCTCTTCAATTTCACATAACGTTCTTTAAATAAGTCTCACAATGAGGTTGATTTAGATTGTGTACAAGTGTCCAGTCAGTAAAAGGGATCCAAAACCCTTGTGTGAACTAAGAGATGGCAGAGCAGTCTTTCCATGCTTATTATCTCTAACATCTTTGCTGTTCATTAATCTTCCCCATTATTTGCAATATCTGACCAAACACATAAAAGTTGAAGGTTTTTTAATATTTCTATTTTGTTCAATAAATCTGAGATATTCTGCTAATTCTGTCAACTTTTGTGGATTATTCACAGTGTTGTTACTGTACTGCAGTAGTAGCAGCCAGTCAAATCTGAATTTCAGGCATTGCTAAGACATGTCCTGTGCATCCATACCTTGGGATTTGCTCCTTCCAGACCTAACATCAGTTCTTTGGGTATCTAATTTATTTATTTCTTCTTTAAGAGTTTGTTTGGTTTTGTTTGGCTTGATTTGGGTTTTTGTTTGTTTGTTTTTTTATTTGTGGGGGGTTTTTTTGTTGTTTGTTTGTTGTTTTGGGTTTTTTTATACTAGAAACCTGTTGTCCATGACCTGAAAGTAACAGCTAAACTTGGTTTTGCATGAAGCCAATATGGAAGGCTCACTTCCCTCAATAACGTGAAATCTGTTACATAAACATAGCTGTCCAAGTAGCTGAAGTCAAAATAAAATCACAAACTGAGGTATTCAAATTAAGAAAATGGCTACCCTGCTCTTAAAATAAGGAGGGCTGTTTACAGGGGTGAAAGGAGGTGGGGAGACAGGGAGGGTGTTGTTCATTTTTGCCTTTGCTGAAATATTATATCCATTTTCTTAACTTGATAAAAAGGATGCATCAAATTCTGTCCAGATTTGGCTATCCTTAAGTTACCCTTTTTCATTAAATAGATCATTCAAAGAAAATAGTTTTCTCCTCTACTTGTGATCCAGTCCTGCTCACTTGGAGAAGTGATATAGGGTTTGCATCTGGTTTTAATGAGTTTTGGGTCAGTTATCTTACTGGAACAAATCACCTACAGCTCACTCTTTGGACAAAAACCTCTTCACTTCAAATCCTTATATTTTAGATTTTTCTTTCAGCGTCATTGCTGGTTTAGGTCTGATCACCACAGTGTCAGCACAAATGCAGATACAACTGTCAGGCTAGCAATAGTTTTCTTCAAATAAAACTAAAGAAAACTTCTGCTGATTTCTATCTTTCATGAGATGGTCTCCTTTGTTGTAAAAAAAAAAATAAACCAGTAGATAAAGCTACTCTAGATAAGCAGCAATCGCAAAAGTTATTCCAAACTCTGTCACAATGAGTGAAGCAGTTCAGAGTTAAATGCTGTTTGCTAGATCTCTCTAAACATTACCATGTAAAACGTTGTTTATTTAGGAATATCTTGCTCTGCTTTCTGCCTCCATCTGTGTGTGTTCACAGCTGGTATTAGCGCCTGGCAGTCGTTTTGCCAAGCTGTTTTGACTACACGTGTTAAATGGTGACGGATAGCAAAGCCCCTTGTGCACAGGGCAGGATATTCAATCCCCTGTGGAGAAAGCTAACCCCACTTATGTCCCTATTTGAAAGCTCAGCAGTATGCTCAGAGGAAAAAGTAAGACTTTGGGAAGAGTGTACGAAACTGGCAAAATTATGAAGAGGAGTTTTGTTTCCACGTCTATATTCTTACTGAAAAAAAAAAAAAAACAAAAAAACTGAGACGTTTCTGATGGGAACTGTAGGCATAAAATAAAAGATTGATTTCACTGAAGATCCACTGAGAATTGTGCTGAACAACAGGCTCACAGATGAAGAGAGAAGGAATCTTTATCATGCAGCCTCAGAGCCCGCGCCGCCAGGAGCTCGCTGGCTCCGAGGAGGGTGGGAGCGCATATAATGAATATATACTGACCTTCTGAAGCAGGATCTTGCATGACTTTTTGCTAGCATTTTTGTTAAGAGAAAAAGTCACTTCATGTGACTGCTTACTGCTTAATGTTATGTAAAGGACAGGCTGTTCCTAAAATGAAACTTTCTGTATGGATTATGGTTCTACAGTGAAACAAATGGCTTCTTATTGAGGAATGCTCAAACAGCTTCAGTTTTTGAGGCCTGAACAGCGTTTTCAAGACCAAAATTCCTTTTAATTTACTTTCTTTTTCTTTATGTTATATTCTCAGATGCCAAGTAAGGTCATGTAGAGATTAGTTTTATCCACACCTATTCCCCGAATAACGTGATTCACAGAATGCAGAGTCTGAGAAGCAGGCTGTGAAACAAGAGAAGGTTGCTCATGACATGATGAAACGAGGTGAAGACTTGCTCATATAACTTCTCTTCTGCCCAGGTAAATTAGTTTCAGAACCAAACAGTGACAAAGGTCTAGCTTTACTGACTTTCCTCATAATCCCTCAAGGAGTCATAGAAGTGAAAGCAGAGCACTCAGTCCCTGCCATTTAAGTAGACGAACTAGGGTACCAAAGGCAAGCTAACAAGCATTATATGCAGTACTAGAATACTTTAAAGCAGTGCTCTAAAATTCTGTATAGCAGCATATGTGCAGCCATGTTCAATTATCTTACTACTAGTTATCATAACAATAAAAAGAAAAGCCCCATAGAATGTACTTTCCAAAGTAAATTAGACTTTTTTGGGATTGAGCAAATGATTCCGGTCTGCACCCCTTCTCCCACCTTCCTCCAAAATTCTCACACTGTTTAATTTCAGTCACATTTGACAGAGAGTTGTAGCCCTCAAAGGACCTGGAGTGCTGCACATTTTTGACACATGGAAGATTCAGGTATCTGAGTATCTTCAGCAGAAGGTTGATGTCTGTATTGGGTGTTTGGCTATATTACCTACCTAGAACCCATAATAGATGGTGTCAGAAGAATGAGGCTTTGTAAAATCTCTGCTTACTGTAGAAATGGGTTTCTTCCCTAGTGAAGAGATATCTATTGGTAAAACTGATAGAATATATATTTTTTTAATGGCTTTGTTTTCCTGGATATAATGAACCAGAATATAATAATTACTGTCATTGATTCTTGCTGCTGCTTGCTGAAGATTGTCTCCAAAACTCACTCTTGCCCCTTCAAAAGCTGAAAGCTCTTATTATTTTTCTCTTGGGCCTCTCTCTGTATGCTATTTGCAATGAATTAAGCTCTCATGTGAGGACAGATGGAAATGTAAACACAATACTCCAATTATTGGAAAAGAGGCCTTCCAGAAAAAAAGTGCCAGGGAATTCACTTGTTTCATCCATTTGGCTGTATTCAGAGCACAGTCCACTATTTCCAGTTCAAAAAGCCTTTGTTTTATCAGTTAGACCAGTCTGAAAATTGTCTATCATCTTCTGATGTTATAAAGTCACATAAGCAGGTATAGCTATGTTCTAGAAGCATTAGAGATAGGAAAGAAAAATAAATAGGCTATATGTGAATATTCTGATTATAAATATCTAACGGAGAGTAAGTAAATGGCATAGAGGAAAATGTTTAATCCATGGTCAAATATATTTCACTGGAAAGCAAGCAAAAACAACAGGAAACAAGAACAAATCTTTTACTCACAAAAACTAAAAAAAAGTTTTCTTCTTACCCATACTGCCAGACCTCTGACTCCATAAAAAAAAAAAAAAGAAAGAAAAAAGAAACAAAACAAAACAAAACAATCCCCCAAAACAACGTGACCACCACAGTATGTGAAAATATCAATATTTTAACTGAAAGAGAAGTTGCATGACATATGTCTGACTAAATCAAAGGTCAGCCAACATTCAACACCTCCTGCAGGACAGTATACTGTTTATAACTGTTCATCTAACTCATCTAGCACACTTTATTTATGCCTGCAACAGCTGATAACAGCTATGAATACTCTGTAGCAACCAGGACTACATGCAAGCTGCTAGGAGACAAAGTCAGCAAGGGAATCAAATCCTGATTTGATGAAAAGAAAACGCTTCAAGAGGTGCAACTTCCAGAAGGCAGGAGAAAACATACTCCCTTCTCTGGGATTTGATCAGTGGCCAATTTATATTTAAACTGTGCATATAAATGTATTTGTGGAGTAATTGTAATCTTTTTAAAAACTTATTAATACTTTAACTCCTTCAATATCCTTTTCCTTTTCCTTCCTATCATTAAGCTCTCTTCCCTACTCACCCACCCCACACCTCAACCTCTTCTTTTTTTTTTTTTTGATTGTTCCACTTCATTATTCCCTCACTTACAAGGGGTGCTACATGTATTCAGAAGCAGTGGACAACTGCCAGTGCAGTCAGTTCTGGAGGTGGCCCCTGCACAGGTACACCAGGATGCTTGGTTGTTCCCTCCAACAGTTTTACAGGGAACCAGCCACTCCCATCCTCACTATTCCGGAGACCAGTGAGGTGAAACCCCTGTTTTGGGATTACCAGTATGACTTTGGTTTGTTGTTCTCATTTAGTTGGCAGTGATGAAAGACAGGATTACCTAAAAGGGATTTCTAGGCAGTACCAACTAAGGATTTCTATGCACTGTGTTCATTTCCCCGTTTCTTGATGTTCCTTGTTGCCTTTTTGTATCCGTCTTCCACCTTCCAGTTCCCTTCCAAATAAATAGCCTGTCCATAATTACTTTTTTGCTTTTGGTCACAGTTCTGCTATCTCCATACCAAAATTTGTTATTTCTAATACCATCCACCTTGGCCTTATATGGTACTTTTGACATGATTAGGCACTGCTGCCCACAAGTGTCCACACTCCAGAAGTTCCTCTTAATTATCTCTCTGAAGTTTGGCAATCAGTCGCACACTTTCCTTTATCCATCTGCAAAATCTAGCAACCTAGTAGTGGTCTTGATACCTTTTGTCACCTTTTTACTGTTGTCATCACAACCAACCACTTCTTGTGTTATGTCCAGTAGCTTCTCATGCTCTGTTCAGTTATGCAGACCTCAGGCCAGCGGTTATTAATTTGCTTGCAGCCTTAACAGCATTTCATAACCCTAAAGATGGATATCCATCAATGCCTGAAAGTTCAGATAAAAATCCTAGCATTACATCAATGAAGAGAAGCCCAAAATATCAGTCCATCACTGAAGCCTGTAGTCTGATCATCTCTTCATCTGACAGCATCGTAAACCGACATGAGTAGCATAGACAAGACACAGAGAAGACTCCTAGCCACTTGTGTCAGAGAAGGACTGTATGAGTCACTTCCTATGTTACAGTGCAGGGATAACAAGCTTCTGTTTTATACAAGTATTGTAATGGGTTAATAAATAGGCCCATGGGTGGGGCTATAACATGCAAAAAAGCCTACAAAAGACTTTTCAGTGCTTGATTCCAGGCAACATTAGGAAGCCTGAAGCTCTAGCACAAGGTAGATTAAAATATTCTCTCTCATATTTATATCACCTCAAATGATTTCATACACCAAGATACTTCCATTTTCCTTCTTAATACTTCATCTTGTCCAACTCCACTGTTAATATCCCTACAGAACAATTTAACATCACCACAACAAGCATTCACGATCTTTAGGAAGTGTAAGATCCCTTCTTATGCCAGCGAGCGTTGATAAAGTCATCAGGAAAAATGAGACTTGCTGTTTGGAACTGCTGCTGCTGCTAGGCATCCCGCCCATTCTGCAACAGTGGGTTATGTTACATACTCTATATACAGCAATGAGGAGGACGAATGGAAGAAGCTTTGACATACCCTGTGTCAGTTCCTCAGCTGGTATGAATAAGCACGATGCCACTTACACATAAAGATCAAACCTTCAGCCCTGCTCAGGGAAAGCTGTTTCTTGACGTGTTCAAGTACCCCTGTGCAGCATGGCTTATGGGAAGAATGTTGTCTGGCTTGCATTTAGAAAGTGATTGAAGAAAATATTTAACATCTGTTCTGAGAGAGGAAGACAGGTGATGAGACTTGGGCTCAGCTCAACAGTTTTCTTTGGTGAGCATAAGGAGATTGTTGGGTCTTTGATCCTTTAAGTGTCAAAGCTGGCAAGTCTCTGCCTTGTCATGGTTTCAACATGAAGAACTGGGACTTGAGCAGATTGCAGAGTAAACTAAGATGGAGTCAACACAACGCCTTTGACACCTGTTACCTCCATTTCACAGTTGACAAGCTGTTGTAAAAAGATCACAAGATGTGCTGATATATCTGAGATCAGTGATTTGAAGAACTATCTTAACTAAACCTGGGTTTTATTCTTTAGTAGAATAACGTCATTTGTGCCTCCCCAACAGGGAAGGAATACATCAGAAAATCTGTCAGCTGCTGTACAACATGAGAGCAATAGGGCAAGGCTGAGAACGAAAGAATACAAATTGTGGAAAATGACTTTGCATGTGTTTCAGATCTTGTAAGATACGCTACAAGAAAATAAATTAAAAAAGAACCCTTAGTATCTCTCTAGTAATTTATTATGTGTCTCATACTAGCCCAGATTCATTAACCCCTGGACTTGTTGGTTTATTATACCAAGGATATTACAAAGCAGGTGAATTTATGGTGTAAGTGGCCTGGTAACTGTTAATTGATACAGCTTCTTCCTCTACTTGACTAGCCAAAGAAACAACTTCTTTTAGTCCAACTCACAGTCAACACTTCTACTCTCTTCTATTTCTCTCATTTACTAAAATCCTTCTTGGCATTATAACAGAAGATATATTGCTGCTGCAGAGAAATCAACAAATACATGTAAATGTGGTCCAGATTTTAGACCAGTCTAAAATGAGAATAGACCATCCAGAACCAACAAGCTTGGGAGAGAGCTGCAGTCAGTGGGTTAGATTGTAAAGGAAGACTTTAAGAAAGTGTGTAAGAAGCTAATACTACTTTGAAAACATGCCTGGACACGTGGAGTTGTCAGGAGAGGAGATTCTGTTTCTCAGCTCTTAACAGGCATTTCAGTGAGAGCCCCTTTCCCCTCTGTTCAGGAGGTAACCCTGCCAGGTCTGTGCCTCTGGGATCTGTGCCGTGTGGTGAGGTAGAACATATTCATTTTTTAGGCTGACAGTTTCTCACCTTCTACAAGCAGTAAATTAATCATGAGGATTTAATTGGACTTAGCCATATGACTACGACTAAAGTTCCAGCCCTGGCAATAGAGAGATGACAGAACAATTCATTAGATACATGGCTGGTATTTAAGTCACCATGTTGAGCTCAGTATCTGCCTTTTCTTATTATCCCAACAGCCATTTGTGTCAGCAGTATCCAAGGATACCTATATTTGCATGGAATTATGAGCTTCATTACTTTTCTTCATTCACCATCACACAGCGGGAAACTTATATTAAGCATAATCTGCACTAAATTCTACCACTTAGAAGCAGAACCATTGTACGCACATTAATAATACGATTACACATATATATGTGAATGTGCTCAGCCATAATATAGTCTCTTAGAGTGTTGTACAGAGGGTAGGTCTTGGCATAACTAGTGCTTATGTGGCTTATATGAGTTATAGTGAATCTAGTCACTTTAATAGCATTTTTTGAGCAGGAAGGTTGAGAAGAAGTGAAGCAGGTCAGTCCCAAAGACCATTAG
The DNA here is from genome assembly GCF_000691845.1 of Merops nubicus. NCBI lineage: Eukaryota > Metazoa > Chordata > Aves > Coraciiformes > Meropidae > Merops > Merops nubicus. The sequence goes on along the minus strand of NW_008619545.1, from coordinate 11,663 downwards.
CAGAGAACATCACCTGTTTACATGAGGCAGTTAGCACACTCAAGACCCATAAGTAATTTAAACCTAAGGAAAAGGAAGAACACTTCATTGCATAGGAGCAGAGGAGAGAATTATGATACTTTGTCCAGCATCAAATTATTTTCCTCTTCCACTGCCTCTGGGACTGAGACCCAGCTGGAAAGTAAGATTACAACCATTCTCTCTTTCCTTGAGGTGGAAATGCCTATCCTGGCTGCACCACAAATCAGTTCAGTGGGGTTAAAAAAAAAAAAAAAAGAAAAAAAAAAGTGGATTGAGAAATAAACTTACTGTTGGTTAAAAAAGCAAAAAAAATTACTGTTGCAAACTTTTTGGTTCATGGTACATCCTCTCCCTAAATGTTTAATCATGTGCTAGACCTGCTGCAGGGCTCACTGTATTTCTGCTTTTCAGCAGTGCATCCAGAGATGTTCTTCTTTAGATTCTTTTATGTTTGCTGTGTATGTCAGGCACTAGTGAACAGTTCTCCCAGAGGTGGTGCCAGGTGTCTAGGTTCTCCCATGTGAGCTGTTCCCGACAGCAGATA
>NW_008619545.1:6441-11067 GCF_000691845.1 Merops nubicus | reverse complement strand
TTCCCTGGTAAGTCCTCTGTCAATAGCAACTGACCTGGAAACTCTTTACTGCTTAGTCCCATTTCACAAGCTGTACAGTAAAACCTGTGTCATAATTAATGACACATAGGCCTGAGTCAAGACATCTACAGTCCCTAAGGTTTAGTGTCTTATGTAGCCCATGGGTATTTTCTCTCTGTCTTCATTGCCTGGCCTCTGAAGGACACTGTTCTGTTCATTCTGCAAAGGAAAACAGAATGCTAACACTTGAGTCTTCTCTGACCTTCCTGCACTGGTAGCTTTCAAACTTCAGCCGGTGGACATCACCGGTACCATCTTCTCAGCAGCCCTCTTCTGTGTCTACAAAGCATATTAGCAACAGCTCCATACTTTCCAGACCTTCCTATCCCCCTGGAGAGGACCCCCAAAGTCAGCATCTGATAAAAATCCTCACGGTTCATTAGAGCAAGTCCAAGAGGAGTTTCAAACACAAAGTCTGCAGAGAAACAAGGAGTAAGGTACTGTGAATCATAAGCATGCCTTTTCCAAGTTTTTAGCTTTTTAAGAACATCCCGACTTTGCTGCTTTTCTTGATCTGTTATCCTGATTCACTTCTTTTATTCAGGCTAGTTCCTCAAGAGTACATTAGAGTCAAATAGATGTCTTCTGGGCTTGCTGTGCGCAACAGCTTCAGTATAATAACAGCAGCGAGACATTGAGGTTAATTCTTTAGAAAGAAGTAACTCTTTCTGTGGTATTCACAAGTGCATTGGATCCTGATACAGAAAATCTGAGGACTCTTTATTACTGTGACTTAGACTTTTGCAAGTGCTTTCACACACCTTTATAAGAGTAGGGTGATGATATTAGATTAAACCTTTTGAAAACTAGAGAAAAAGTTTTGCAAGAACTAAGAGGCATAATTCACTGAATTTATTCACATTCTAGAGCATAAGATTATGTAGCAAAATTTCACTTGATTCCTTAACCAACCTGACAGAAAGAAGAAAGGAAGAAAAAAACCCAGAAAGCGTTACTGCTCTAACTGCATGCTATTAAATGGTAATGAGCCAGAGGAGAAGGTAATACATAATTTGATGACATGACTGTTTAATATGAGAGCAGTCTGATTTTCCCAGGCTTGTCAAAGCTGGGATATAATAGGGAACAACGCTATTATTGCATCTCACATATAGATATTGTGAGAACACCTAAGAAAAGTACATGAAATGCTCAAATCAGAAATATAAGTTAAATATCATTAAACTCCTACCACTAAATTACATGTAAATCTCAGCTGAGAAAGTAACTACCTAACTGTGTAGGGACTGCAAAGCTAATATCCTCTTCCTCTTTTACTTCAGCTGCATAATAACCTAAATATCCTCCTCTTCACATATCACTTTCCCTTAGTTTTCCTAGACTGAATATGTCATAGGAATATTTCCTAATAGTGCTTCAATCCCACTTAGAACTATGGAGCATTTATATTGGATTCTTTTGTTTATGCTTTTAAACAGGATGTGTTTGTATCAGAAACACAAAGTCGGTCACAAGACTTCTGAGAAGTAACAAACTGATGAACTTTCATAATCTGTCTTTAATTGAACATATGCTTTATTGATAATGATTCTTTATTTCCTCCTGGCTGAAAGAAGTAGGATGGAAAAATATTTTTCTGGCAGAAAAATATGTCTAAAAATTAGGACAGAAAGTAAAAGAAACCCACACTTCAAAATAAAGTTTAACTTTACTGATGACTGTTTACTTTAAACCAGAATTAATAGCGATCAGAAAGTAATTTGTGGATTCTGGTCAAACAGTGAAATATCTACTAGTCCTTTGAAATGTTTTATGGATGTGTTGGTATTCACTTCATGTGAATATTTTTAGTAAAAATTTGTATTATTTTACAACCATTTCTGAGGGCCTCGTTTTTTATTTTTTTTTGAACTTTTTTCCTTCTTTCAGTATTTCCATGAATTTATAAGCTGTTCTCCTTCCAGCTATAACAGAAATGTGAAGCATCATTTGAAGAGCTCTCATAATACTACTTGCAAAATCATTTTTTTTAAACCTGAACAAATAAAAATAGACGACCATGTACATATCATTTTTATCTACATATAGGGTCACTTTCTCTGCTATGCTCATTAGTTCCATTTTAAAGGAGCTTGAAAAAGAACTTTTTCTTGAGGAAATTTCTGAGTATGCACCATATATGCAGATACCTTGTTTTAGCACTTGGGCTGCTTCAATGACAGTGTGATTTGTTGTGATTTAATTAGTCCTCTTGTTTTATTCAGCCTTATCCTATTACAAAACACTACACTTCCTTCTTCAAGGTATATGTTCGTTATAGGAACGATATGAATCTATATATCAACAAGACGGTGTCAATATAACCTCAGTGTGATTTAACCATTCTCTGAGTGTTACAGACCACATCAGAAGTCATTGGGGAAGGCACACAGACCATTTCAGGGACACCGTATGCCCTAACATACAAGTTTTACGTATTTTTTGCAAGAGTGATCTTAAGTGGTTCTTGTGAAGATCAGATCATCCAACAGGTATGATATTGGTGGAGGCACTATCTATTTTGTACACAGAAAACTGAGAAAGATAGTCAAAATCTCAATTTTGTAAAAGGCAGTGGCAGCTGGTATTTGCTTCACATGTAATTATTATTTTGTTCAGAGGGATCAGCTGCATGTGAGACAGCCAAAAAAAAAACCTTGCTGAAACAATACCTTTACCTAGACAATATCCTGTCTTTCAAGATTCAGAAGAGCAGCATGGAAATTTTCAGCATGCTAAGAGAATTTCATTGCTTCAAACTTTTATTGTTTTTTGAGCTATCACTGTGAAAGAGAGACCATCAATACCCACCTTCTTGCACTAGAAACATTCTTGTCTATCTAATTTTCTAGGGGGAGTTAGAGGAAATTCTCACATTCCTTTTCTTTTTTATTTTCATTTATTTCATTTTACAGCCTGAAATGAAACATTTCAATATTAAAGACAAGTCTTAATTGCCCAGATTTTCAACACATTATGGTCAGCAGGGTGCATATGTGTTTGTGAATAACATTATGTTTTCAGAAATATTTGAACTATTAGCATCTGCTATATATTAATTAATGTCATTAATTAACCAGTTTTCATGCCTTCACTTAATCTGTTTTAAGCAGATTAATTTATTACCTAAGTGGGTTATCAATTTAGTCTGCCAGATTTTTCCTTATATGTGAATAAAATCATACTTGCTTAGCTCTTGTAGCTAAGAGATTTCAAGATGTTTATTATGCCTGGAGCTCATGATATCACTGCAATCATAGTAGAGGTCTATGGCAAGCAATGCCTAACAACATTTGGACAATAAGCAGTTACAATGATTATTACTTACTCCCCTGGGTAACCCTCAATGATGTAGCTGTGATGTGCAGTTTAAATGTTCTGGCTATGGAAACCCCCCATCATAAAAATGGGCTGTAAATTACTACTTCCAACACTTCTAAGTGCAGGCATATGTTTTAACGATGAGCAAAGTTGCAATTACAATTCTTAGAAAAGCTGAATCACAACCAAAATATACTATCACTTCACAGTCAACTTACAACCGTACAACTACGAATTGGATTTCTAAATTTTATGTAGAGAAGCAGGAAAATTTGCTTTTCTAAAATGATTCTCAGTTTTTCTTCTTTAAGTAACCAACAAGAGTAAGTGTTGCTTAAAAAGCTGAAAGTAAGAAGTTGCAAATTACCATCTGATGTTTTAACGAGAGCTTTCCTATATCTGATTGATCTTTGTCCTTTTCTTCAAACCCAGAGAGAGTCAAAGCTAAGAAATACAACATGTATCATGAAATGTATTTAACTAGACCAAGAAGCAGTGAATATATAGATTTTCCCCATGATTTTACAGAAGAAGGGAAAAATGTGATGTTGTAAAGAGGCAGACTGAGGCAGGAAAACACAAGCAAGCTGGTCTCTAAGGAGATATAGAGAAAGAATGAAAAGAAGGACTGCAAGGGGAAATTAGTGAGTACACTGGTAAGAGGTTTTACAAAAATCAGGCCGGGTTGTCATCGATAGAAGGTGAGGAAATGGGGAGGAAAATAATCGATATGAGATTATGATGTTCTAATGTTGTGGGGGTTCCTCCTTTCTTAGTAGAACCATGTTACATTGAGCCTTTTCTGTTTTTATCAACAGCTGCTCTGTAATGTGCCTGGCCAAGAAAAACTGAAGACATAACGTTAAAAGGTAAAGCTTACTTGGTTCTGGGGATGACAGCAGCAAGGTGGGAGGCAAGTTCACTGTAAAGAGACACCTCTGATACAGAGCACCATACTTAATTCTCCCAATTATCCTTACAATTGCAATTACAATTACAATGGCAGAATGACATTTTACCCCCACAGCTTTGAGGTATTACATAAGCAGTGATGTCACATAAGAGTGAAGCACCAAACAGTGAAGCTAAAGTTTCTTGGTAAACATGTATCTTTATATATGTTCTTAGTGCCCCGTCTCACCTACCAATAAACCGCATGAAAAAAAAAAGGAGAGGAGAGGAGAGGAGTGGAGAGGAGAGGAGAGGAGAGGAGAGGAGGGGGCAACCCAGTGGCACGGACTGAAC
>NW_008619545.1:0-6384 GCF_000691845.1 Merops nubicus | reverse complement strand
TGCCTGAAGTCTTCAGGGCTAGGCAATTTAAAGCATATTATTAAGAGCATTGTCCAAATGTTTCTTAAACACTGATAGGCTTAGGGCACCAACTACCTCTCTAGGAAGCCTGTTCCAGTGTCTGACCACACTCTTCGTAAATAAATGCTTCATAATGTCAAGTCTGAACCTTCCTTGGTACAACTTTGAAATATTCTCATGTGTCTTATCACTGGATATGTGAGAGAAGAGATCAGCACCTCCCTCTCCACATTTCCTGCTCAGGAAGCTGTTGAAAACAATAAGGTCATTGTTTTCAATGATCTCAGCCTCCTTTTCTCCAAACTAAACAAACACAAAGGTCTTAGCTGTTCCTCACAGGACATGTCTACCTGTCCTTTCACTAGCCCCTAATCTGGACATATTAAAGCACCTTTACATCCTTCTCAAACTATGGGGCCCAGAACTGAACAAAGCATTTAAGATGAGGCTGCACCCACACAGAATACAGCAAGAATGCACCCCAGGATGCAGTTTGCTCTCTTGGCTGCCAGGGCACACTGCTGACTCATATTGAGACTGCTGTCAACCAAGAATGCCTTAACGAGAATGTAATAATTTCAAAGTATTATTAAAAAAAAAAAAAAAAAAAAAAAAAAAAAGGGTAATGAAAATAAATTCACAGGGGTGTCTATTCTGAGGTGACTGCAATCTTAGACAACAAAAGGAGCCACTAGAAATCTAGAAATAGGCATGTTCAAATACTGTTTAATTCTACTGTTATATCTCCAAAACCATGGCAAAATACTTTCAAATAATGAAAAGTTACTTCTACAGAGAAATGGACAAATCAGACTGACTTTTCTAGTGGCAGAAGGCATACTGGTCATCCAGCTCCTTTTTTTTTTTCCATCTTGCCTTTCTATCTTTACATTCTTCCATGTGGAAGTGTCAGGTATCTGGTAGCCCTTGGTTCATTGTCGAAAGACTGGAGCCTTACATGATATCAGCATCAAGCAGAATAATTAATCACCTGAAAAAAAAATAAAAAAAAGGAAAGGAATTTTTTTTTAGGTGAGAGTGAAACTCTTCTTTGCACAGTTGACCTGGTTTGTTCTACACAACTTGCCAGAAGGCTTAAGGCTCCTTCACCCTCACTTCCTTAATAAAGGTCATTGTGAAGCTTAGCCGAGAAGTTAGGCAAGAAAGGGGGAATGAAAACAGCAGGGTGCCAGCTTTATTTCTGAGTACTGGAATAGTAAGGCAGATACCAGAATATGGTGCAGTGACTCAACGTCCAACACATAAAAAAAGGGTGTCGCAAAATGAATAACGTCCTGGGAAGTATTGCAAAAATTTATAGACCTGGACTGGTCTTCTCAGAGGTGAGAAAAACTTAAGGCAGACAACTGTTTTTATTTTTCTTATAGTAATAGGGGAAGAGTACAATTAGAACTTCTCCACTAGTGAAATGCTATAGCTGTGCTGCAGCTCCATGGCACTGGTGGGCAGACACTCACACAGATGATACCTGGGTTGTTTCTCAGGCTAGTTTCTATGAAACCCTTAAACCTAGTTTCTAGAGGAAGAGGAAGGATGAAGGAGATAAAGATGGCAGCTGGTTACTCCAAAAGACATATGCTGTATCTGTTTATACTGTCAGCTTGAGTGGGTTTGGGTCAAGCTATCTGCACAAACCCAAAAGCTGTTTGTGGTAAGCAAGAGTTTCCAGCATATGTGTCACTCCTATGCTGCCCAAAGGACTGGCAGGACCAAGAGCTGACTGACTGACTTTTAACAATTGATGGAAATAACAATTGCATGAAATATGAAGAGATTAAAGACCTAAAAAGATAAATTTACAGTCACTGAAAACAATTGCAGTTTTATGGATTTCAGTGTACTTAGCTCACTGATGACTGCTTAGCTTAGAACACAAATTTAGGTATTTTGCTTATGATAAAATACATAGAGGATAATATGAATTTATGTTAAGTCTACAGCTTGTATCTTATAACAGTCTCACAATATGTGGAGAAGATAAGGATTAAGAGTTTGAAACTAATATCATAGCTCACATCGAGAAAAAAATAAATATGTCCATCTGAGTTAATTTCAAGTCCCCATCTTCAGGGAACCTGTCATTGTCATCCCTCCTTGCAGCACACTGGTGATTGGCAAATAAAGTGAGGAATAATCTGAGCATAATTTCAATTAGCTGGACTGGAAATCAATTTTATTCCTGTGTATTGTTTGCTGGCTTATTCAGATGTTGTTCCCCCTGCCTGCCTCTTCTGACAGCTTCGTTCTATCTTCCTTTCCTCTAGGCCAGTTCCAGGTGCCATCGGCTAAGGCTGAATTCACCAGCAAGTCTACTCACTTAGATCTACCAAAACACCAGTACCTTCCCTGTACACCAGCTAAATGCCGTCTTGGTGCATGATCACATGTTACTGTAAGCAGAAAGGTAGATTCTCTTATCTTTGCTTTAAAAAACACCATTTCACAGTTACAATTATGCTTTTCTGTCTCTTCTGACCTCTACTTTTCCCACTATATTTGAAGTACAAAATTACAGTAGATACTGTTTTGTTTCTTTCCCTGACTGCTAATTTCTTCTTTCTCAGACCAGGAGCAGACATTTGAAATGAAATGGTGAACTGTGAAAATATTTTCTACTAAAGCTAAGAGGTTTTTCTGCATTCGGTGAGCTTAGGCTATAGCAGTCTCAAATACTAAATAATTGATTTGGGAGGTTACTAAAGGCAGAAGAAAGCAGCTTCTCCAAGGTAGCATCTTCAAAAGAAATTACATTCACAGAGGTCATCTCTAATTCTGCTATCATTATCTCAAACTGTTCACCATATTACTGCTATAGTTTTCTCTAACACAGTAAAAAGAAGGGGAAAAAAAATCATATTCAGTGGCTCCACAAAAGATACAGGGAGAAGTTTGGATTCCAAAATACATTAACTGAAACAAATGTATGGGATTCCTTGACATTATTTTAAAAATTAACTAGAAAACAATTTTTTAAATACATTTAATCTTTTATCTAATCATGTTATAAAAAGAAGAAATATTTAATCTGTAAAAATATTTTAATTTAAAAGTCTGGAAATTATATGAAAGTTGGATCAAGCCATTTGCAAATTCTCTTCCAGTATCAAAAGAAACATTATTGTGCTGACAGTTATCAGATAAATGTTCAGATTTTTTTTTTCATGTGTTTTAAGCAAAAGTCCTAACTCTAAACATCAGAACAGATCCATTGTCAGGAGTCACCCAAAGTCAGTATGACCTTAGGTTTTGTTTCTTAAAAACTTCCATTTTCACTTCCTTAGTTACAAAAGTAATTTTTTTTTTAAAATCTGCTCCTTAGATAATGGGGAATTCCATGTGCTTGATGTATACAGTTATTGTTGTCACTAATGTAGTTCAGGAGTGGTATGTAGTTATAGAGGAAAGCCGAAATGATCATATCAAACGAATATATTTTTCACTTGATTATTCTTCTGTGTTTGTCATATAAATTGGAAGAAGGAAAATAATTTTCTCTGTTGGAGCATAAAACAAATTAGACATAATGGCACATAAAAAGCAAACCATAATCACCCTCTTGAAAACGAATGCATTTTACAGGATATGTAGCCATTAAGGCAGTCACAACATTTTAAACCTACTCCAGTTCAACACACCCGCAATCTATTCACTTTCTGATGGCAGCATTTTCTGAAGCTGACACAGATAATTAAATAAATTGTATGGTGGAAATCCTAAACTCATCTTGCATGGCAATGTGCCAGATTTTTCTTCCTTTGACTTCAGTATTTCACTGAAGAGTTTTTATTCACTTGGTAATCTGATGATAGCATTTCCTTTAGAGACTGGGAGCATTTTTATCTTTTGTTCTGAACAGATAAACTTAGTAATCGTGCATGGATGGAGTAAGCATTATATTGTGGTTTACTGTGACCAAAGAGCTGAGAATGTCCCATACAAGTTGCTATGGTTGAATGCCAAGGAAGACATCACTTCATACTGTACTTCAAGAAATACTCAATTACATCAATCCACAGAAAAATGTTGGAAAGCCTTTTCCTGACAATTTCTTACAGCCTTCCAGCTTCACTGAGGCAACTTAAGAGCAGAAGTCTTTTTTCTTTTGCCCATTCACCTCCCAGTACCAAAAAGCACACTTTCACGTGATCTGTAGACATATCTTAAAGCCTGAAAATTACTTCTCATTCAGCTGAAGACATGCTGGAAACACATAAGAGATTTCTGTTACTGTTCATTCTGCTAAAGCAAAGAAAAAGCTCTGCTTCTGGAAAGACCACAGTCAGCTTTCTGCCCTGGAGCTCCCAGGTGTGTTTTTCACTCCTTACGCCTGTGCGCAAGCAGTTTGCAAAATAAGTGCTGGTAGCAAACGTCCCTCCAGGAGTGGAAATTGAGCACCACTGGAATTTTTCCACGTAAAGACCAAAGAGTCAGACTGCACTGCAAGTGATTACATATGAACTGTTAGAACAAAACTGATATTTTAGAAACTCTGTAGAAAATGACTGTCCTTATGGTTTTGGTATCTGAAAATCCCTGTACACTGAATTCAGTGGAATCTATATTTCACTCTGGGGACACTAGTCTCTATACACAATATTCATAGTGACTGGATGAAGGATTCCTCCAAGAGAAGGTCCACCTAAAGTCAGCAAGGAAGAGGGAGAAACAGCGAGATAAAAAGGTGGCGAAGGTTCAGTGGTGTGTATAAGTCACCATGAAGAAGTTACACTCATACACACAAAAAAAAAAAAAAACAAACCAAACAAACCAAACCAAACCAAACCAAACCAAACCACACAACACAAACGACCTGACCCTGGGGCACAGATAACACTTGACCTATACACAAGGAAATTGCAATTTAAGTTGAAATCTTTAGTCAAATATTCTAGTCTCAGCACATTGGGAGCACGATAACAGCAAAGATGGGGTCTGAATTAATCTGATATTATGGTTAGCAAGTATTTGTCATGTTATTTAGCTTTAAGGTGATCACGGGCATATAAAGAGATGTGACAGAACCTCTGCTGGAAGTGCAGATGAATCAGACTCTCTGTATGGGATTCTGGTAATCTCTTTATCCGATGAGAGATACAGAGAAAATCCTTCAAGTCTGAATAAAAAGGAAATTCTGAAATATGAAGGTAAAGTGCTTTCTATCTTTCTCAATCTCAACACAGGAAAACTTTATTTGATAAAGAAGATTTTTTTTTTTTTCCTCTGACAAAGGAGCTGAAACTGTCTTTTTTCAATTTCCTGATAAATTTACAGTGAAATGTCAAGGCAAAATCAGCCTTTTCCAGGAGGTAAAATCTGCAGGTCATCATGATGAGAAGATTAAAGATGACAACATAAAACTCACTGACAACTTTGACTCGAGCCTTGCTAATGATTGACTGTGAAATTTTTTTCCTCTTCTGATGTTATTGAATCACTGAGGTGTAAGTTGAATGTTTTTGAATAAAAGGTTTCACTTTTTTTTCTGTTATTAGGATGAACATTAAAGGTATAGAAATGTTTAAATGCACTTGGTGATGTGTGCTGAGAGAATGTAATTTAAGACAAGGAAACTGTAGGCTACAAAATGCCAGTGGTTTTACAGGTTTGTTTTTTTTAACACTGCTAGCAATTTTGAATAATCTGTGAATATTTTCATTCTGATCTGTCTTGCACACAGAAAGAGAGGAGACACATAACTAGGCAAAAATGACAGGGCTGCAACGGAGTGTTGCATAACTAGGTTTATTCCATGACCCTCTGTCAAGCACCACAGGATCACAAGGATCTCCTGCAAGGTGTCCATGGCATACTGCTTGGATGCTGGTACTTGGCCCCATTGAAACCAATGGAAATTTGGTCACAAAGTTCAATGCAGTCACAGTTTTAGCCTCCCAAATTTAAGTGTTTGTGGTAGAAAAATAGCTTGCTAGCACAGCTATTGCTCCAAAAATATTTCTTGAAGATATTGCATGAGCGATTTCTCAGAAGGCACAAGACTGATAAAACTGGCAGTGAATCTGTCATTGCAAAATGGAATGCTTCCTGTGGTATATTTTCTCATTAAGAATTATTTGCCCACCTTCTGTAAATCAGCGCTTAGAATTTTCTGCAGTGATTTGGCCACAAATTTTATTTTGTGCTGGTTTTCTGTTTTGTACTTTGTTCAGCCTAAAATACGTTGCTCAAGGATTACCTTTGTTTAATTATTTTGATCAATAGTTAAAAGATATTATAAATCAATAGACAGCATCCAGAGCACCATTCAGCCTTCTGCAAAGGCAGGTCAGCTGTAGCCCAGTTTCCACACCGCACTTCACAGGATCATAGAATCATAGAATCCTT